>NC_057863.1:662059501-662254722 GCF_019393635.1 Dromiciops gliroides | reverse complement strand
TCCCCCCTCCCGCCAAGCAGGTAGAAAAGGAAGCGTTGGAGCTGGTTGGAGTCATTCTCCCTGGAGCGGACTCTCGGACCTCAGGGCTTCCCCTCTCTTCCTCCTTCCCAGGGACACAGTGGCTGGATCCGAAATGGAGGAAGGAGACAGGGTCCTACAGTCGAGCCTCCCAGAGACACGTCGTCGCCAGATCCGCGTAGCCAAGGAGAGGACAGAGTGCAAGAGAAAGCTGCCCCCACATTCGTTTTCCCAGTCAAGGGCTCCTGCCTACAACCTCATCTGTGGTCGCTGTGGGGCCCGGGGGCACATCAAGACCAATAAGATGTGCCCAATGTCCCGCCCAGCCGTGCAGCTGCCCGGCAGGCTCAAGGTCATCAGCCGGGAGCAGCAGCAGAAACAGCAGCAGGAGCAGCTAGCTAAAGCACTCCCTCAGCAGGCCCCCGTCCCAAGCCAAGGAAGCCAAGCCGTCGGGGAGGGAAAGGCAGGGGAAGCCCGGAAGCAGCTCCAGAGGAACAGCACTTGCACCGCCAGAGTGGAGAAACGGCCTCTGCCCCAGAACAGCCAGCCTGTTCTGGCCCTCCCCCAAGAGACGCCCTGTGCGTGTGGACCCTCTGGAAAGTTTCAGCTGCCTGCGCCGTCCCTGCCCCACCTGCTCGTCCTTGCCCTCCTCCCACGAGATGCCCCCAATCCCCTCAGCCCCTCCCCTGGGAAAGGCCTGCCAGCCCTCCCGTGAAGCTGGCCACAGAGCCCTGCAGAAGAAGCGGCCACCTCTGCCCGCTGCGTTTGACTTGGGCCGTTCCTCCCAAAGCAGGGCTCTTTGCTCCCCACCGCCTTCCCCGCAGCAGGCCTGCGGGCATGGCTGAGCCAGCTGGGCCCCTTCCCACGCAGCCTGCCCTGCCTGCCTCAGCCGTGTCTGGGCCAGCATCTCCTTCTCAGCCACGTCCTCTGAGCCGGACACCTTGCCCTCCTGCCCAACGGCAGCCAGGCTTCCTAGGTCAGCCGCTGCGCTCCCACCCCCACCCCCACCCCCATCCCCACTCCCATCCCCATCCCCACCCCCCACCCCCATATGGAATGGTTTAGGGTTTTAAGGCAGGCGGAATTCAAAAGCCAGATGTTCAATATTTTATTTCGATCAGAGATTTATTCAGCAAAAGATGCCTACTGCGAAACTGGCGCAACAGCCATTTATTTATAAGTAGCAAGACTTTAGCCAGCCCAGCCCAGTTCCACAAGATTTCCTAGAACAGCAGCCCCGCATGGTTCCCCCTCCCTCCCTTCCAACCCCTCTCCCCAAGAGATGAAGCAATCTGTTAGAGGTTCCATCTGTACAAGAAGCACGTTCAACGACGATCCCCATGAATCCCGTTGTGCAAGGAGGTTCAGAACCAAAGGCAAAGCTTTCCATCTGAAGGGCAAACGCAAGGTCATGGAAGGCTTCGATCTGCTTTCAGATGCTACAGTTCTTTGTTTCTGCATGTGGAGAGCATTTTCCAGCCTGAGTCCTTGGCAATTGTCCGAGATCTGGGCTATGGCTGAGAAGAGCTAAGTAAGTCTCTCCCAGGTGTGCTCCTGACGCAATGCTGCTGTGGCTGTTCCTGTGTCCACTGTTCTCCTGGTTCGGCTCACATCACTCAGCAGCATTCCACCGAAGTCTTTGCAGGTAGGCGTTCTTTTCCCCTTCAGTCATGAACTCAAAGACCGCTGCGTTTTCCACTGATGACACACCAAAGAGTCCACCAGTTCCTCTCTTGGAAGGAGACGGGTGGCACGAAAATCCTTTTCTTCCCAAGAATCGCGTCGGGATGTGTGGTTTCCGTTGTGCTACTGCATGGAAGAAGAGCGTGGTGCCCGGAAATGGGACCTCCATGCGGAATGATTCCGAGCTCTGTGGCACACCATGTCAGGGCCTTCACGGGCAGAGAAAAGGCTATGTGGAAACGGGCAGACGACTGGGCTCAACAACACAAATGCCCGAACTTGTCTAGAGGATAGAAAGGATGAGGAGGGTGGGCTGAAGGGCTCAGCTCTGACACACATGCATTCTATCAGGGTAGCTCAGATGTGTTCCAGCTTTAGTCTAGGGGCTAAGGATTTCCCAGGGTGTTGGCATCTTCATCTTGGCTTCAGAACCTTCTTATCCCGTGGTCCCAGGCTTCCCCTATCTCGGGGGGAGAAGGAGCTGTTGCAAGGACTTCGTGTGCCACAAGGTGAGGCAAGCCTTCGCAGGCAGATCAGCGGCCCGAGTACTCAGTTCCCTAATGGTTTGGGCTGGGGACTGGCTGCACATTCCGATCGAACGCAGGAAGATCTCCCCTACTAGCACTGGGCTCCTCTCTTCGACTGACCACTGGCTCTGATGAGAGACATTTGCCAGCAAAGGACAAAGCAGGCTCATCATGACAAGGGCATCAGACCGGTCCCGCAGGACTGGCACAGCCAAGGCAGGCTTCGGCGTCCTGGGCTCTCCTTGCCTTCAGGTCAGAGTCACAGTTGACAACCCATCATGCAGTAAGCAAAGCACCTCAGAGCCAGACTCAGGAAGAAGCAGCTGGGAAACACCCCTCTTGCCAAGGAAACCATACAAGGCAGAAAGTGAGCCAGCAGGATCCTACCTTAAGCAGTGCCAAGGTCGGCCTCCTGGCTTTTGCCCACCTACAGACCTCCACCTGTAACAACAGTTGGGCATCACACACACCCTCTGAGTAGCTCATCACGTTCCTCTCCAGTGCTGCATTACTGACTTCAGGGTGCCTCACACAGCTAGACCCGAATTCAGAGCTCCAAACCATCTCCCTGACAGTCCCCAGAGCTTTGACCTCCAATGGCAAGTGGCACGCATCACGCCACATAGCGTCAGCTACCCTGCTCTTTCCTCCCATGGACTCGACAGTTTAGCAGGACTCACGCATACCCAAGAAGGGATTTCGCTTCCCATTCTGCTCCTGTTTCAAGTAACCCTGGCGACAAGACTAATCCTCAGAACCCACTTTCTGTGGGGTACACAAACGGCTAAAATCTCCATAAGGTTCTCAACTTCGCGACCCAAACAATTTCTCTTGCCAGGCCCGGTGACTTTGCCCACAGGCATGGCGCTTTCCCCTTCTCCTTCTTCGGCTTCAGAACTTCCCGCTATCCCTCCCCCCATCGTCCATTGATCGTCCAACTTTCTGCTCCTTTCCTCAGTCCCCAACGGAATTCATCAATGCGTGTGTGTGTCCGTGTGTGTCCGTGTGTGTCCGTGTGTGTGTGTGTGTGTGTGTGTGCGTGTGTACCTCGGTTTGTGTTTGGCTCGCTGGCTGGCTGGCTGACTCTCAAAGAGGTCCCAACAGTTTCTCCTCTCTAGAAGAGGAATTCCCAGAGAGGTTCCAGGCAGCCTAAAGAGGAGTCCTGACTGCTGGAACGGCTGGGAGACAAACATCTCCTCTTGGAAGGTCTTTCCCCCAGTGCTGAATCAGGAGATTCTGACTTTTCCTCTCGAAGAGTTTCCAGATCCGGAGCTCCCAAGGGAGGGCCTCTAGAAGTGGTGGGTAGAGATTGGACACATTCCATCTTGCTGCTCTCTGAGCTTCCTGAGGGGGGCATAGTCCACTGGCAGAATGAGTCCACAGCATCCTGTCTGGGATCATAAGGCATGTCAGGTGTAGAAGAGCAAGCCCAAAGACCTGGATTCATGGTATCCAGGTCAAAGGATTGGATGGGACCGCTGCAGCTGCTGCCGCTGCAGTGGCTGTGAGTGGAGTCGGAGGGAGGTGGCAAGGGTGGCTGGGCGTCCAGGATTTCATACCAGGGAGTGGGGGGGTCCTGATCCTCGTCTGCCTCTTCTAGCCCTTGCAGGAAGCTACAGGCCTGCAAAACTTCCTCAAGGGAGGGAGTGGCGCTGCATTCTCTATCTGCAAGGCTCTGCTTCGGTTGTTCTCTAATGTCCCCCACTGAAGCCATGGCATTGGGGCCTGCAACAGTGGGAGAGCCACAGCCCTTCTTCGCAGCGCTTCCTCCCTGTGCCGAGACAGCAGACTGGGACTCGGGCGCATAAGTGCAGACAGGCTCTGGAAGACTTCCCTCCTGCGGCGCTGAAGTGGAAGGGTGCCAGAACATTGGGGTCAGCCACGGGAGACAGTCCATCGCATCCCCCAGGGGGCTTGGTGAGAGGGAAGAGGGCCCCTGCCCTAGTGAGCCCCGAAAGTCTTGGAGGGGCCCGTCAGGCCTGGCAGCCTGAGGATTCGAGGGCAGAAAGCCTGGGTTCGTGGCATCCACGACCGAGGGCAGGCTGCGGCTCTGGCCGCTGCTAGGCGTGGCGTCTGGGGCTGGCGGCAAGGGTGGCTGCGGGTCCTCGATTTCATACCAGCGAAAGTCTGGAACGGTAAACGCTTCTAGCCCTTGCAGGAAGCTACAGGCCTGCAAAGCTTCCTCAAGGGAGGGAGTGGGGCTGCATTCTCTATCTGCAAGGCTCTGCTTCGGTTGTTCTCTAATGTCCCCCACTGAAGCCATGGCATTGGGGCCTGCAACAGTGGGAGAGCCACAGCCCTTCTTCGCAGCGCTTCCTCCCTGTGCTGAGACCGCAGACTGGGACTCGGACTCGGGCTCATAGGTGCAGACAGGCTCACGTTGGGCTACAAGGGAAGGGTGCCAGGGCATTGGGGCCAGCCACTGGAGACAGTCCATCGTATTCCCCAGGGGGCTTGGTGAGAGGGAAGAGGGCCCCTGCGCTAGTGAGCCCCGAACGTCTTGGAGGGGACCGTCAGGCCTGGCAGCTTGAGGATTGGAGGGCAGCAAGCCTGGGGTCATGGCATCCACGTCCAAGGGCAAGCTGCTGCTGGGGCTGCTGCTAGGCGTGGCGTCTGAGGGAGGCGGCAAGGGTGGCTGGGGGCGGTGGACCTCATTCCCGGGCGTGGCGGCCCCAGGCAAAACCTGTTCTTGGGCTGTGCCCTCCTCGTCCCCTAGGGGACTGTGGGAGTGCTGGCTTCTCTGGACTGCTTCAGGGCAGGTGTGGCTACTCCATTCTCCCCGTGGAGGGCCGTCGTGGAAGCTTGGTCGCCGCTGGGAGCCTTTTCGAAAGGCCGTGGCAAAGGGATTGTGGTTCACCTTGAGGTCGACGATGGCAGGGTTGTGATATGCAGTCACGGCAATAAACTGCGTTTCAGGGAAGCTGAAGATGTGGCTCGAGGAGCAGGCAGCCAGCGTCTGTCCGTTTGCACCGCTGACGTCTTCAATGTGAAGCCTGGGCTGGTATTTGTGGAGAGACTTGAGGCAGATCCCCTGGGTCGCCTTCTTGCCAGTTGTCTTGGTGTTAGTCAGCTTGAGTTTCTTAAAGGATATCTCGCGCTTCATCCAGTGGGCCCCCGTGTTGGGGGAGTCTGGGTGGATGTAGAGCTGCGGGGCCGGCACGGCGTTCTCTTCCTTTCCAGACGGAGCCCATTGAGCTTGCTGATAACGCCAGCGATGTTGGTCCACGGGGACCAAGTCTACGAAGAGGTGGTAGTGGGCCATGGGGTCCATGCCCTGGATTTGGTAAGCCAGGAAGGGGAACATGGCACGGCCTTGCTTGGTGAGGATCATTTCGTTCTGCTGCCTATGAAAGGGCAGCCAGAGGGAATGGTTGGCGAGGACGACTTTCAGGTTTCCAGAGAAAGCGGCGGCGTGCTGCTGGAGCGAGGGCGTGGCGTGGCTACTTGGCGAGGACAGGTTCGCCTCGCCGCTGGCCATGACTCGGGAATTCGCAGCATCCAGAGCAGCCTCGGCGGCCGCAGCGCCCACACCCCCGTTGCCCGGCTGGAAGCCGCCAGGCACGCTGGCTGAGGGCGCGCCCTGGGGCACCATGGCGATTCCCCACCAGCCCACGCCCGCTGACCCGTCCAAGCTGCTGCTTCTCCCTTCCTGTCTCTCAGCTCCACCCGCTTCCTTCCGGGGCTCCTCCAAATAGCCGCCTAGCACCTCCCTCCTCTGCCCTGCCATCTCCATCCTACCCACGCTGCCTAGCCACGGGCCTCTTCTCCACTCGCAAACTCCCAAGCCCTGAGACACTGGCACACACGCTCAACCCTACAAACTTCTCACGCACCTCACCCCTCGCAGCACTCTTGATCACCAGCGACTCTACACTTTACTGAGGGCTCCGCAGCCCAATTGCACTTCCGACCCTACCTTACTGGAAAATGGACCGCAGTCTCTCTCTCTCTCTCTCTCTCTCTCTCTCTCTCTCTCTCTCTCTCTCTCTCTCTCTCTCTCTCGCAGTCTCTGTCTGTCTGTCTCTCTCTCGCTCGCTCGCTCTCTCCGTCTCCCTGTCTCTCTCTCTCTCTGTCTCTCTCTGTCTTTCTCTCTGTCTCTCTCTCGCCTCCTCCCTCCGCTCTCTCTCTTCTGCTCCCTCTCTCTGACCCTCCAAATGCCTGAAAGTGACAAGAGCTTTCACTCTTATCGAAGGCCAGGGATGACGTCCAAATGACGGGAGCCTGAACTTGGACGGTTCCTCGACGACCGGGCTTGCAGAATCAGCTTGCTCCCCGAGCGCTCTTTGTGGCAGAGGGAACTGCTTTCACCTCCATCTCTCCCCTTTTATCGGCAACCCTGTTTCCCCGCCCACTTGGCCCAACCCAATCCGATTAACTGGCTTCCTCTAAACTCCTCCCCTAGCCCCTGCTAATTACCATCCATACCCCCTCCTGGGCCCCAGCCAACACCCAACTGCCTAGCCATTATGTCCATATATGGGCAAGCTTCTATGGATGGCCAAATTCTGTTTCTCTCTCACTCTCTCTGTCTGTCTCTGTGCGTGTGTGTGTCTTTTTCGCTAGAAATATGGATAGATACAAGGAAATGGGCTAAAGGATGCCTATCATGGTTATATACCAAATTACAGTAGGCACCAACGTTGCATGCCTTCTTGAAGTGTGTCTCTATTCCAGGCCTATTCCATTCCCACTCACAGATCCACACCTTTCTACTAACCCCGATAAGTCGACGTCCATAGCTCTACTACTTCTAACTGCCAGGATCTGGCAGATGGCCAGTTGTTATGTTGACCTCGTGAAGAAGGTCTACGACCAAGGGAGAAGGCGACAAGTGAAAGGGAGCCTGCGTGAAGAAGCCAAATCAAGTGAGCTAGCTTTTGCGTTGCTCAAATAGGAAGCCAGGACAAAGTCCCAGGCAGATGGCAGTGTCGCCACCAGTTTGGGCAATGGGGGCTCCGTGAAACCTGGGCAACTGGAACATGGAGGTATGGGCAGTTCAGGACGCTGCTGGGAAATGGACTTGCTAGGTTCCCGGGAATCATTTGAGAGACACGTGAGATGTGCTCCTCATGTCGCTCCGAAACAAACTCCTTAGCTGCTCTTCTTTGCCGTGGCATACATTCTCTGACTCTGGTCACTCTGCTCCATCCGAACTCGATGCAAATCTCATCGGCTATTTAGCCTTCCCTCAAAGTGATGGACAAAACTTCGATCTGGGAGACGCCCGGACAGGTCCAGTCTCACCAATGTCTGACCTTTCTGACCTGAAACGATTTCCTTGACCTCTTTTGACCTTCGCAAAGGCAATCATCATTTTAACAGATAACTCTATCTCTAGCACTATCTGTCTATCTGTCTCCCTATCTATGTCTATCCTTCTGTTCTGGCTAACTCTCTAATTATCGAGCTGTCTCTATCTGCTCAAAGTATAGCTTGTGGTGTAAATTTCATCTTTTTCTTCTTTGACAACGTTTCACTCACTTGACGACCAGACAGGGTATATTTTAGCTCTTTATCCCTGCAGAACGTCCGACTGGCGAACCGCATCTTTGGAAGGAATTCCAATTCATGGACCTGATCCAATTCTCTCCGGAGGATAAACAGAGACAGAGAAGGCTCTCATCCCCGCGCCAAAGCATAGGTCACAGAATATTTTTATACGATGAGGACCTAGGATACACAAACGAATTTCGCTCAAAGTCACTAAGCTCACTTAGAAATGTAGCTAGATTGAGGATGACACTGAAGGAATCAGGACAGTGCATATCACATTAGCTGGTTACCTGAGAAAAGAATCCCTAATAAGGAAATTCCAGGAGAAACCCAGAAGTCTTAGTGGTGGCTACTCCCTCCCCCTCCCCGGAAACCAACGTGGGATGAGCCTTCTGCTTAAACAAAGGAATTCGGATTGACCTTTCTAAATAGCTGGGGGAAGAAGCACACCTGGATGATTGGAACTTGTACTCTAAACCACCCCCAAGTCCTCTCGATTCATGGAGCCAAATGATGGTAACCACTTATCTCACATCAAAGTGTGCTGACCTGCCTCTACCAAAACCAGGTCAGAAATCGCTGGGGACAGGAGGAAGGCTCTCGCTCTCTCATTCGGTCTCTCTGATTTCCCATGTATAACATGTACCATGTATAACAGTATAGCTGTCTCTGTGCACCACGTTCTCTTCGCGATCCATCTGTTCCTTCCTTGTTATTATTATTTTACTGTGGAGGAAACTGAGGCAATCAGGGGAACAGACTGGTCCAGAGTAACACAGCTAGTGGTGTCTGAAGCCAGACTTGAACTTGGCTCTTCCTGGTCCAGGCCCAGGCTTCTGTCCTGAGTCTCCAGGTTCTTCCAGGACAGGCACACAAGGGATTAACAGCAAAACCTGAGACCCAAGTTCCAATTTAGGTATGAGCTCTAAAAGGGATCCAGACCCCTTCATGGGTAACTCCAGACTTGAGTCTTCATTAATACAGGTCTGGGCCTAGGTTCTCATTACCCACATGAATCAGCACCCACAAGAAGAACAGAAAGAGGCAGGTCATAGAGACCTTAACAATAACAATGATACACAGACAAGGTATAGAAATTCAAACTGATAAATGAAAGGATATTAAAAGTAGACATGGGAATGAAAAGGTGACGTGCAGAAAAGATCAAATTTGTTCCCAAATTCACCTTATGACTGGTAAACCCCCAAAACACACCTCCACAGAAAAAGGCACCCACCTCTGGGGTTGGTTGAAGCCCCCAGGAACTCCCAATTAGGATAAGCCCACCCCTGTACCTCCCTAAAGTGGAGATTATTATGAGACTGATGATCAATTTATCCATACTATAAATATAACTGTCTTATCTTTCCCTATTCCAGAGACACCTCCATGATTCCCTCCCTGTGGTCACTCGCAGTCCTGCAATAAAACTTGGGAAACTGAGTCACTGAGTCTTGTATTTCTTTTGGGACTCAAGAGCAATTTGACCCTAAATTCCATCCCACATCACTGGGGGGAGCACCCCTGCTCCCCCCAAGAAGACTCGTGGGAGTATTTCCCCAAAGGTCCAAGGGACTTTCAGAGGAGGGATCCTGTGCCTTTAAGAGGTCAGCAGTCAGCCTCTGCCTCAGTTTCCCTGTCTGGGAGAAGGGGGTGACAAGGTGACCATTAGATGAATGAGCACTTATTAGGCGCCTACAGTGTGAGGGGAGGCCACGCCCTCCAGGAGCTTACCCTCCAAAGGAGGGAGCAGAAGGGGCGCTGGGAGCACGCCCCTTTCTCAGGCCAGGGGGAGAATGACGTCACAAGCCCTTTCTCCGCCCCCAACCCCAACCACAAAGGCACTGAGGAAGAAGCTCCCCTGCCTCATGAAGCCTGCGCTGTGACGTCAGGCCATCCAGGCACCTCTTCCTGGGCCCCCACCTCGCCGGAGGTATGCCGGGAGTCTGCAGGTGCGCAGGTGCAGCTTCCCCAGAGACCAGGCTGTCGCCCCAGCTCTTGCTTCCTGCACCCAGTTGGTTGATTGGTGGGAAGGAAGCTAGGGCTGGAGGGAGTCAATGCGCAGGCGTGAGCCGTGCTCCCGCCCTCTGGGGCCACCCCTCCTGAACCCCGTTTGGTGCGAGCTTCGCCCAGGTCCCCAGGTTGCTCCGCCTGCGCTTGTGAGAGGGGCCCCCGGATGGGGCAGAGGAGGGGTCAGGGCTGCTCCTTGGAGTGACTCCACTCCTTAAGGAGGCCTTGCCCTCCCCCACGGGTTCCCCGAAAGATGCCCCTCCCCCCAACTTTCTTCACTGTTAGAGGGGGAAGGGGAGAAGCCAAGAGCCTGACATGGTGACGTCATGTGATGTCAGAGGACCCCGGAAGTCCTGCTGGAGTCAGGAAGACCTGAGTTCAAATCTAGCCTCCAATATTTCCTAGCTGTGTGACCCTGGCTCAGTGACGTCACCCCTGATTGCCTCAGTTTCCTCCTCTGTAAATGTTGATAACAGCAGCGCCTGTCTCCTGCCCAATGTGATCATAGTTGTAATGCATACAGCAGGTGCTCTATAAATGTTATAGCTCACTGCAAATGTAATCCAACCCCCTCATTTCCCTGGGAGAAGGAGTGGGGCAGGAGTAAGGAGAAACCAGAGGTTCTGTGGAGGAGGGACCCCCAGAGGGGCCTGGGGATCAACTGCAGGGCAGTGGGGGGGGGTGACAGGAGAAGGGCAAGGACAGGGATGTCTGCTGAGAGCCTTCAGGAGGGGAGCCAGAGGTCAACCCACACCCTCCACTCCTGTCCCTCTCCCCCAGGTGCTGGTCACTCCCCTGGCATCTCTTCCTCCTGGTCCTGAGCAGCCTTGTCCACCTCCCCTTGTAAGGGCTGGGTGGCTCTGTCTGGGGAGTGAGGGAGGGCTAGGCTGGACCCTTCCCCAGAATGAGAGAATGGGCCAGCAGGGCTGGAGTCAGGAGGCAAATGAGGCTGGACAGCGGAGTCAGAGAATGGAGGATGGCTGGTCTGAACCCCTCCCCCAGTGCACGTTCAGGTCAGTGCTCACCAATGGCAGAAGCAGTCACCATGAGAATAGGCAGGAGGCGGCTGAGGGGTGCCCATCACCCCCATCTTGTCACTAGCTCAGATCTTGGGCACAAAAATGCCAGCACATTCTCCCCAGCCCCAGCTTGATGCCCACCTCCAGATTCTGCCTCTCCCACCTTTACCAGCAGCCTCTCCTCCTAGGAGTTTCATTCAGTCCACATCTTTCACCTGATCCTGTTTCTGGCTCTTCTTTGCTAACCTCTGTGGTCATCTCCTTTCTTCCTCAAGGATTTCAGTGCCAGGTCCAGAGTCTTTCTCTGTCCCTCAGCATACAGAGAGATGATGCTCCCTCCAGGATGCTGACTTTGCAGGTCCTCATTTCTCCTGAGCTTCTCCCAAAGATGTTTGCTTCCTTGATCTTGCTGTCTCCCAGAAGGGTTCCCCTTCAGTCTTCATGGATTCCTACATTTCTTTATCTAATTTTAATCTTTTGTTGGTTTCATCTTCCAATGAGATCATATTTGTAGAGAACTTATCTATGGCACATAGTCGGGCCTCTATACTGGTGTGTTTTTTTCCTTGTTTCCTCTATACAAAATTTGTATGAGGCCAATTGGAAGAAATCCAACAGAGATGATGAGCCAGGAAAGGCTTCTTGGAGAAAATGGGATTTTAGACAAGACTTGAAGGAAATCATTGAAAGCAGGAAGCAGAGACAAGGGGAAGGAGGGCAGGGGGATGGGGGCTGCAGGCTGGGAGAAAGGGAGGAGCTGATGAAAATGCAGTCAGGAGGTGGAGTCACCTGTGAGGAACAGCAAGGAGGCCATGTCCCTGGATCCTGAGAACATGGAGGGAAATAAAAAGGGAGGAGGGGAGAGGGAGGTAGCGAAGTGTTGGAAGAACAGGGGAGGGGGAGCTTGTAGGAGTGCCAGCCTTGGGGGTGTTAGCCCAGGTGGAATTGAACCTCTGGGGTGGATCTTGGAAGCCTGGGAGGAATCCAGGGCAGAAGAGGGGTCATTCCCCTGACAATTGAATGCCTTTTGGTGGAAGACCAGGCTTGGGGCTTAGAGGGAGGCCAGGAGGATCCTGAGGTCTGGCTCTGGGGGCAAGCTCTGATTTGGGGACCTCACAGGCAGGGCTGGTAGGGGGAGCTCTTAGGACTAGGAGTGCCCAGGCAGAGCAGGTGGCTCCAAACCAGAGCCCTTGGAGCTGGGATCCCTGTGCCTTCTGGAAGCCAGCTCTGTAGGTGTAGGAGCTGGGGAGGTGTGAGCCAGGAACCCCTCCCTGCACCCTGCTTCTGCGGGCTGCCATTTCCACTGGGCCTTGTTTTCCCCATCTGACCCCTTGGTGAGTGCCCTCCAGCTATGCCGGGAACAGGCCTCCTTTTTGGGCCTGCCTCCGGGGGCTGCTCCCTGCCCTGCTGCTTGTCCAGGCTTCCCATTACATCCCAAAGTCCTGGGGGAGCATCCCCACCTTCCCCAGTGGGTCATGGGCATGAGATGGAGGGAAAGCTCTTCTTCAGGAGTCATGGATACTCTGCCTGGTCTCTTCCCAGCTGGGATCCCAAGCCGCTTGTGCCTTTTGGGTCTCTGTACAAGGTTGGGGAAGGGGAGTGGGACAGAAAGGAAGGAATAACTAAGGCTGGGAAGGAGTCTTCCTTTTCAATCTTCTTGTCCTACTTCAAGCCTCCCTGCTGCCCTCCCCTGCTCCCTGGAGTCTCTCCCCTGAGGGTAGGGCCAGGGGCTTGGTAATTGCTCTGAGACCTCCCCTGTGATCATTCCTTCCAGGCCAGCCTCCTGCCTAGGAAGAGAAGAGAAAGACGTCACCCCCTCTGGCATCCTTGTTCCCTCCCAGCTCAGCCTGCAGAGGACAGAGGCCTGGTCCAGTCAGGGAGCCTGGAGCCAGAGAGAATGGCCCCTGGGACCCAGAGATCCCCACCCCAGGTGAGTGCAGTCCATCTATACACCTGACCAGCGTCAGCCAATGTGGCCATTTCCATTGACATGGAAGATTGTCTTTGAGGCTGGTCATCTCTCTGACCCACTGATCATTTCTTTATAAAAAGTGATAGGGGCAGCTAGGTGGCGCAGTGGATAGAGCACCGGCCCTGGAGTCAGGAGTACCTGAGTTCAAATCCGGCCTCAGACACTTAACACTTACTAGCTGTGTGACCCTGGGCAAGTCACTTAACCCCAATTGCCTCACTAAAAAAAAAAAAAAAAAAAAAAAAAAAAAAGTGATAGAGGCAGAGCCAAGATGACAGAGAGGAATCAGCAAGCTGCCTGAGCTCTCCTTCTGTTCCCTCAAAAAGAACATTAAATCAAGCCTCTGGATGGATTATGAAACTACAGAACCTGCAAAGAGACAGAGAGACACAGTCTTCCAACCAGAGATAATTTAGAAGACTTCAGGAAAAGGTCGGTCTGACTCGGGCGAAAGGGAGGCGCAGCTCAGGGCAGCAGCCCACCATCGAGGGGGTCGGGGCAAGTCAGCAGGAAGCTGCAGGCCACAGCCAAACAACTGAGGCCCCTGGACCTGGGCTCAAAAATCTGGTGGCCCAGCAGGACAGTGGAAAAATCTACCTGCACCAGCCAAGAAGGCAAGATGCCAGCTGGAGGGCCACAAACAAGACAGGCACGACTAGGCCCACTGATCCTAGCATGCTCAGACAGGAAGTGCAAAGCGGGCGAACTGCACACACCATAAAGGCCTCAGTGTAAAAAGTCTGTCACACAGCACCCATACCCCTGCACAAGAAGCCCAAAACAGGGACCCTGGTGCCCCCAGAGCAGACCTCAACTTTAAAAATAAATAAATAAGCTGCAATAATGAGTAAGAAGCAAAAAAGAGCCCTCTCCATTGAGAGCTTCTGTATCAATAGGGAAGAAGCCAACACAAACTCAGAGGAGGACAATACACTCAAATTGCCTACATGTGAAGCCTCACAAGGGAAGGTGAATTGGTCTCAAGAACAAAAAGCCTTCCTGGAAGAGCTCAAAAAGGACTTTAGAAATCAATTGAGAGAGGTAGAAGAAAAAATGGGGAGAGAAATGAAAGCAAAACAAGTAAACTATGAAAAAAGAATCAGCAGCTTGGAAAAGGAAGCAAAAGATTGACTGCAGAAAACAATTCCTTAAAAAATTCATCTGGCCAAATGGAAAAAAAGGTGCATAATTTCATTGAAGAAAACAATGCCTGGGGCAGTTAGATGGTGCAGTGTATAGAGCACTGGCCCTGGATTCAGGAGCACCTGAGTTCAAATCCGGCTTCAGACACTTAACACTTACTAGCTGTGTGACCCTGGGCAAGTCACTTAACCCCAATTGCCTTACTAAAAAAAAAGAAAAAGAAAAAGAAAACAATGCCTTAAAAATTCATCTGGCCAAATGGAAAAAAGGTGCATAATCTCATTGAAGAAAACAATGCCTTAAAAATTAAAATTGGACAGTTGGAAGATAAGGAATCCATGAGACACCAAGAATCAGTCAAGCAGAATCAAAAGAATGAAAAAAAATAGAAGAAAATGTGAAATACCTCATTGGAAAGACAACTGATCTGGAAAACAGATCCAGGAGAGACAATCTGAGAATCATTGGACTGCCTGAAAGCCATGATCAGAAAAAGAATCTAGACATCATGTTCCAGGAAATTATTAAGGAGAACTGCCCTGATATCATAGAATCAGAGGATAAAATCATCATTGAAAGAATCCACCGATCATCTCCTGAAAGAGACCCCGAAAGGAAAACTCCAAGGAATATTGTAGCCAAATTCCAGAATTATCAGGTGAAGGAGAAAATACTCCAAGCAGCCAGAAAAAAGCAATTTAAATATCATGGAGCCAGTCAGGATTGCTCAGGATCTGGTGGCTTCAACATTAAAGGACCGCAAGGCTTGGAATATGATATTCCAGAAAGCAAAGGAGCTTGGATTGCAGCCAAGAATCTATTACCCAGCAAAACTGATCGTTCTCTTTCAGGGGAAAAGATGGACATTCAATGACATTGGGGACTTTCAATATTTCCTGATGAAAAGACCAGAACTGAATAGAAAATTCAATCTTAACATACATGACTCAAGAGAAGTTTAAGAAAGTAAACAGAGGGGGGAAAAGTTACTCAATTAGGTTAAACTGTTTACATCCCTACATGGGAAGAAAATACTCATAACTCTTAAGAACTGTAAATTTATTTGGGCAGAGAGAAGGACTTTACACAGAGGGTATAAATATAAATTGTCTTTGATGTGATGATACAAAGAAAATTAAGGGGTTAAAAAAGGGAGTCTGTGGGGAGGAGAGGAAAGGGGAAGTGGAATGGGGTGAATTATATCATATGAAGAGGAGAAAAAAGCCTATTATAATAGAGGGAAAGAAAGGAGGGGTGAACATTGTTTCAACTCTACTCTCATTAGATTGGATTCAAAGAGGGAATAACATATACGTTCATTGGGATAAAGAAACTAAACTCATTCTTTAGGGAAGTAAAAGGGGAAGGGAAAGGGGGGGATTGATAGAAGGGAGGACAAAAGCAAGGGAAAAAAGGGTAAAGAAAAGGGAGCGGGTGATAAAAAGGGAGGGCAGATTGGGGAAGGCAGGGGTAAGAAGCAAAACATCGGTGAGCAGGAATAGGGTGAACGAAGCGGGGAAAAGTACAAAGGGGGTAAATAGAATGGAGGGGAATAGACAGTAATAATAACTGTGAATGTGAATGAGATGAACTCTGCTATAAAATGGAAGCGAATTGCAGAATGGATTAAAAACCAGAATCCTCCAATATGTTGTTTACAAGAAACACATTTGAAGCAAAGAGATACACACAGAGTAAAGGTAAAAGGCTGGAGCAGAATATATTATGCTTCAGCTAAAGTAAAAAAAAGCAGGGGTAGCAATCCTTATCTCAGACAAAGTGCAGACAAAAATAGATCTCATTAAAAGCGATAAGGAAGGAAATTACATCTTGCTAAAAGGTACTATAGATAATGAAGTAATATCAATATTAAATATGTATGCGCCAAGTGGTATAGCATCCAAGTTCTTAGAGGAGAAGTTAAATGAGTTACAAGAGGAATTAGACAGTAATACTATACTAGTGGGGGATCTGAATCTCCCCCTCAGAATTAGATAAATCTAGCCGAAAAATAAATAAGAAAGAAGTGAAAGAGGTGAATAGATTACTAGAAAAGTTAGACATGATAGATGTCTGGAGAAAATTGAATGGGGATAGAAAGGAATATACCTTTTTCTTTTTTTTTTAGTGAGGCAATTGGGGTTAAGTGACTTGCCCAGGGTCACACAGCTAGTAAGTGTTAAGTGTCTGAGGCCGGATTTGAACTCAGGTACTCCTGACTCCAGGGCTGGTGCTCTATCCACTACACCACCTAGCTGCCCCAGGAATATACCTTTTTCTCAGCAGTACATGGCACATGTTCAAAAATTGACCATGATTAGGGCACAAAAACATCATAGTCAAATGTAGAAAGGCAGAAATATTAAATGCATCCTTCTCAGATCATGATGCAATAAAAATTACATGTAAGAAAGAGCCAGGGAAAAGTAGAATGAAAATCAATTGGAAACGAAATAATTTCATTCTAAAGAATAAATAGGGGGCAGCTAGATGGCGCAGTGGATAGAGCACAGGCCCTGGAGTCAGGAGGACCTGAGTTCAAATCCAGCCTCAGACACTTGACACTAGCTGTGTGACCCTGGGCAAGTCACTTAACCCCAATTGCCTCACCCCCCCCCAAAATAAAAGTGCAAGGAAGAATGAATGGGTCAAACAACAAATCATAGAAACAATCAATAACTATATCCAGGAGAATGACAATAATGAGACAACATACCAAAATCTATGGGATGCAGCCAAAGCAGTGCTTAGGGGAAAATTTATAGCTCTGAATGCTTACATGAATAAAAAAGAGAAAGAGGAGATTAATGAATTGGGCATGCAACTTAAAAAGCTAGAAAAAGAACAAATTAGAAATCCCCAATTATATACTAAACTAGATACACTGAAAATTAAAGGAGAAATTAATAAGATTGAAATCAAGAACACTATAGAATTAATCAATAAAACTAAGCTGGTTTTATGAAAAAACACACAATAAAATAGATAAAATATTGGTTAATTTGATAAAAAAAAGAAGAAAACCAAATTACCAGTATCAAAAATGAAAGGGGTGATGTTACCACCAATGAAGTGGAAATTAAATCAATAATTAGGAATTATTTTGCCCAGCTGTATGCCAATAATTTTGACAATCTAAATGAAATGGATGAATATTTACAAAAATACAAACTGCCCAGGTTAAATGAAGAGGAAATAAAATCCTTAAATAAACCCATATTAGAAAAAGAAATTGAACAAGCCATTAATGAACTCCCTAAGAAAAAATCTCCAGGGCCAGATGGGTTTATAGGTGAATTTTACCAAACATTTAAAGAACAATTAATTCCAATATTATACAAATTATTTGGAAAAATAGGTGAAGAAGGAATTCTACCAAATTTGTTTTATGACACAAATATGGTGATGATACCAAAACCAGGCAAAGCAAAAACAGAGAAAGAAAATTATAGACCAATTTCCCTAATGAATATTGATGCTAAAATCTTAAATAAGATATTAGCAAGGAGATTACAGCAAATGATCACCTGGATAATACACTATGACCAAGTGGGATTTATACCAGGAATGCAGGGTTGGTTCAACATTAGAAAAACTATTAACATAATCAACCACATCACTAAGAAAACTAACCAAAATCATATGATTATCTCAATAGATGCAGAGAAAGCTTTTGACACAATACAACACCCATTCCTAATAAAAACACTAGAGAGCTTAGGAATAGGTAGAGCTTTCCTTAAAATAATAAACAGTATCTACCTAAAACCATCAGCAAGCATTATATGCAATGGAGATAAATTGGAGGCCTTCCCTATAAGATCAAGGGTGAAACAGGGATGTTGATTATCATCCCTATTATTTAATATTGTACTAGAAATGTTAGCTTTAGCAATCAGAGAAGAAAAAGGAATTAAAGGAATTAGAATAGGCAAGGAGGAAACAAATCTATCACTCTTTGCAGATGATATGATGGTATACTTAGAGAATCCTAGAGAATCAACTCAAAAATTACTTGAAACAATTAACAACTTTAGCAAAGTAGCAGGATATAAAATAAATCCACATAAATCATCAGCATTTCTATACATGACCAACAAAGTCCAGCAGCAAGAGATAGAAAGAGAAATTCCATTTAAAGTAACGTTAGATAATATAAAATACTTGGGAGTCTACTTGCCAAGACAAACCCAGGAGCTCTATGAACACAATTACCAAACACTCTTCACACAAATCAAATCACATCTAAATAATTGGAAAGCTATCAATTGCTCATGGATAGGCAGAGCTAATATAGTAAAAAATGACAATACTACCTAAATCAATGTACTTATTCAGTGCCATGCCAATCAGACTACCTAAAATTATTTTATAGAGCTAGAAAAAATAATAACAAAATTCATCTGGAAAAATAAAAAGTCAAGAATATCAAGGGAAATAATGAAAAAGAAAAGCACAGGAAGGTCGGTTAGCTGTACCAAATCTGGAGCTTTACTATACAGTGGCAGTCATCAAAACTATCTGGTACTGGCTAAGAAATAGAGTAGAGGATAAGTGGAATAGGCTAGGCACAGGAGACACAGCAGTAAAAGACATTAGTAATGTACTGTTTGATGAACCCAAAGACTCCAGCTTCTGGGATAGGAATTCAGTATTTGTCAAAAACTGCTAGGAAAACTGGAAGATAGTATGGCAGAAATTAGGCATGGACCAACATCTTAGACCTTATACTAAAATAAGGTCAAAATGGATACATGATTTAGACATAAAAGGTGATACCATAGGTAAATTAGGAGAGAAAGGAATAGTCTAACTTTCAGATCTTTGGAAAGGAAAACAGTTTATGACCAAACAAGAGATAGAGAATATTATAAAATGCAAAATGGATGATTTTGATTACATTAAATTAAAAAGGTTTTGTACAAACAGGAGCAATGCATCCAAAATTAGAAGGGAGGCAGAGGGGGCGGCTAGGTGGCACAGTGGATAAAGCACCGGCCCTGGATTCAGGAGTACCTGAGTTCAAATCCGGCCTCAGACACTTGACACTTACTAGCTGTGTGACCCTGGGCAAGTCACTTAACCCCAATTGCCTCACTTTAAAAAAAAAAAAAAGAAGGGAGGCAGAAAGCTGGGAAACAATTTTTATGGCCAATACTTCTGATAAAGGCCTCATTTCTAAAATATATAGGGAACTAAATCAAATTTATAAGAATCCAAGTCATTCCCCAATTGAGAAATGGTCAAAGGATATGAAAAGGCAGTTTTCTAATGAAGAAACCATAGCTATCTATTCCCATATGAAAAAATGCTCTAAATCTCTAATGATTAGAGAGATGCAAATTAAAACAACTCTGAGGTACCACCTGACACCTATCAGATTGGCTAAAATGACAAAAAAGGAAAATAATAAATGTTGGAGAAACTGTGGAAAAATTGGAACACTAATGCATTGTTGGTGGAGCTGTGAACTGATCCAACCATTCTGGAGAGCGATTTGGAATTATGCCCAAATGGCTATAAAGCTGTGCATACCCCTTGACCCAGCAATACCGCTTTGGGGTGTTTTGCCCAAAGAGATCATGGAAAGGGGAGAGGGACCCACATGTACAAAAATATTTATAGCTGCTCTTTATATGGTGGCAAGGAATTGGAAGTTGAAGGGATGCCCATCAACTGGGGAATGGCTGGACAAGTTGTGGCATATGAATGTAATGGAATACTATTGTGCTGTAAGAAATGATGAGCAGGAGGAGTTCAGAGAAACCTGGACGTCTTGCATGGGCTGATGATGAGTGAGATGAGCAGAACCAGAAGAACATCGTACACAGTATCATCAACATTGTGTGTTGATTTACTGTGATGGACTAGATTCTTCTCACCAGTGCAATGGTACAGAAGAGTTCCAGGGGATCCATGATGGAAGAGGATCTCCAAATCCAGGGAAAAAAAAGAACTGTGGAGTATAGATGCTGAATGAACCATACTATTTCTTTTGTTTTTGGTGCTGTTGTTTTTTCTATTTTGAGGTTTTTCGTCACTGCTCTTATTTTTCTCTTATAACATGACTAATGCAGAAATATGTTTATGTTATTATCTGTGTATATATATATATATGCATATATATGTGTGTGTGTATATATATATAAAACCTATATCATAGATTACCTGCTGTCTAGGGCAAGGGGGAGGGAGAGGAGGGAGAGACAAAAAATCTGAAATTGGAAAGCTTGTATAAACAAAAGTTAAGAACTATCTTAACATGTAACGGGAAAAAAATATAAAATACCTTATTTTAAGAATGCTAAAAAAAAGAAAAGTGATAGAAAATGGAATACAGGACTAACCACACTGCCCTGCTCTCTTCTGTCTTTGCAAGTGTATCTGTGGCACTTTGTTATCTGGGGCACCAATCCCCCCACCCCCAACCCCTACCCTCTGTGTGTGTGTGTGTGTGTGTGTGTGTGTGTGTTTTTAGGTCCTTCCTCATTACAAGTGATTGACAAGCACCACCAGCTCCCTCATTAGTCCCTATCCCATGGGCATCATGTCTTTGCTCTCTTTGTTCATGCCTAGTGCACCTCCCCCTACACACAAGTTCTCCCCACTTCTCAGTTGCTTTGGGCCAAGCTGTCCCTTGTAGCACCTGAAGGTCAAAGAACACCCCTTCACACTTGAGTCTTTTCAGGACAGGCCTGGAGCAGAGGCCTGGAGGCTTCCCCAGCTCTTGTCCTTGACTGTGTTGGTGTCAGAGCAGAAATGGTTCTCCTGGTTCTGAGCACTGATTCTACCTCAGCTCACACAAGTCTTTCCAGGTCTCTCTGAATCCCCCAAAACTGGGGGGAACAGATTGAACCCACATTTAGATTTTTAAACAACACATTGTAACACTAATAAACATTGTGAAACTCATCACATCAATTATATTGTGGGAGAGGGGTTTATAAAGTTTATTAATATAGTATGTCTTTATAAGGGAGCAATTCTCAGATTCATACATACTTTCACCATTGACCAATTCTCTGTAATACAAAGACACACATGTATGCACGCATGTATACATGCATACACATGCATGGATACACACGCATGCATGTATATACACTTAATGAACAAACCATTCAGTAAAGCCTGCAAACGTAACTGCATATGACAGAATGTACAATGTATGGGATAATTATGGATTTGAGACAGATTAAACCATAAGGATGGAGTATGAAAGATACCTAGCCCCCCGCCCCCCAGAATAACTAGCCCCTCGCTTTGGCTAAAAGTGAACTGCTTGTTAAATTCTCACTGTCTCCTTTATGTTTTATTGTTGAGATAATGGAGTTGGATCAGTTCTGTAAACTTTGGGCATGGGTTCTGGAAGATATCCAGTCCCCCAGTAAGTTTTATTACTTGTCACAGTTCTACCAATTAGCACTATTTACTTTATTTCTGCTTAGTTCCCACTTGCCAGCTACACCTTAGTTTATGGCCTGTAATAGAAATCATGTGGCCGAATAGTCGGCTTACTCTCCTCTCACATGTCAAAACCCCAGTCCCTGTCATGGATTAATTGCAGTCAGATAAGGGAGTGATTTCTTCCTCCCACTTTCCTTGACATTCCTCAGACTTGTACCCCTTCCCCTTCTCCCCTCTGTTCTTGGACATGTCTCCATACATGGATCACGAGCTGGGCACGCACCTTGGGTGAGATAGGATTGGATGTTAGATTGTGAGCTCACCCACACTAGGTATACCTGGGGACATTCCTTTTCAAGATTACTATAAAAACCTAGAGGATTGGGCCTATCTTTGCAAGACTTCAATGTGTAATTGGGTTTTGCCCGTCCTCATGAGGATGTAATAAACCTATCTCTGCTTCACTTGGTGGTCTCCTCGAGTTATTTGGGTAAACTGAGGAAGTTTGTCCCAAACATACAACAATTTGCATCTGTAGCCAACAGCCTCTCTGCCAAGGGGAGAGAGTCGCACTTGATTTTCTGTTTTCTAGGTTAAGGCTAGGATTTTTCCCAACAATAAGAGAGTGTCAAACTTGCAGTATTGTTTTCATTTAAATTCATTTTGATTATACCCAATATTCTCCTTCCCTCATTCTGCATCAGTTCATAAATGTTTACCTATACTGCTCTGCATTCTTCGAATCTGTCAGTTCCTACTGCACTAAATTAACCCCTCCATGTTGGCGATGACATCTGCTCCAAATCTAAAGGCTTGTTCTCAGGTCTTCTCTTTCTTGACCTCTCCACAAAATTTTACATTGATGATTCTCCTATTCTCTTGGATAGGCTTTCCTCTCTAAGATTTTGTGACACTGCTTCCACATGGAACTCCTATTTGTTTTATCAGTCCATCTGACTTTCCTTTTGTAGGCTATATACATTCAGGCAATGCCACTGAATGTGGATTTGTCCCCCCCCCAAAAAAAAAAAAAACAAAAAACATTTTTCTGTTCCCTCTTCTCCCTCCATAGTATTTTCCTTGGTCATCATGTCAGCTCCCATGCCTTCAGTGAATGCTCACTCCCTGTATGCAATGTCTTGTCAAGCCTGGTCATTTCTACCTATACAACATTGCTCTTATATATGCCCTTTTTTCTACCCACTCAGTCATCAATCGATGCAGGACTTCTTTACCTCATTCCCAGGTAATTGCAAAAGCCTTTCCCCTCCTCAACTGGAAGAACCCTAATAAAACAAGGATTGTGAAGAGGGCAATGATGCTATTTCACAAACAAAATTTTCTGTATCTGCAAGGACCTTTCTCTGCGGGGTGAGGAGGGGTTGTGTTTGGTGAAGAGGACAGGGAAAAAAGAAATTCCTGTGTTTCAAATCAACTAGTTAAATCAGTACAAGCTCACAACATCCTGCCAAATGGCTTTCATTTGTTTTCTGGACTGTCTTAAGAGCTCTAATATTGATTTATTTCAGCAGAGAGGATATCAGCAGGAATGACTGTGGCATTAAAAATGCTTCTGTAGACTTCTGGTGTACAGTGGCCTCTCTTCTGGGGAGCTTCAATTCTTAAGACTTCATAGTAATTTCCAACTCAGACTTTTGGAGTGGTCAATAGAAAAATGACTGAGAATGTCCTTCTAAAGGTAGAATTGAGAGACCACTTGTGGTTTAGTTTGGGTGGCAGATCAATCCCAATTGAGATATAGCCATCAAGAATTAAAAATACACTCTTCTTTATTTCTCCCAGCTATTCCACCATCTTGGTTCTGCCCTAGCAGCTCTCTTCTAAAGATACACCTCTTCCCCTTGAGGACTCCATCTTCCAGGAATACCTCTAGAGAAGAACACTTTTAATTTAAATTATATTAAGACAACATCATTTGAGATACCTCATTGTTAGAGAAAGATATGTAGAATACCTTAGAATATCTTAGCCATTTGACAGATAACCTTCCCATAAGCACATATACTAAAACTGGAATGATACAGAGAAGATTAGCATGGCCCCTGCACAAGGATGACATGCAAATTCGTGAAGCGTTCCATATTTGTAATGTTATATATCAGATCACCTGCTGTTTAGGGGAGGGGGACAGGGAGGGGAGGGAGGGAGAAAAAATTTGAAATTGGAAATCTTAACTAAGTATAAAACACAATCTTAAAAGCATGAAAACCTCTATGAAAATAAACCCATACTGTTAATTTTAAAATGTAGATGTAATAGCATAGAAATCCTATGTAACCTCTGAACTGACATTATTTCTCTGAGTGAATTTAGAACACTTTTGATTCCAATATCTAAAAACCTTGCCAATACTCATATTAATATCTTGCTGCTTACTTCTACATTTCTGTAAAATATGTCTTCTTGAAATATGATGATTGTCATTTTTATTCAGCTTAAGTTTGTCTTCTTTAACCCCTCTATTTTCTCTTTCGGTCCTTTCATAACATAAATGCTTTATAAGGTTACTAATTAAAGACAAAAGCAGGTTAACAAAATTATGAACAAAATGAGTATATCTGGGACTTAAAGGGTTTTCCAAGGTTGGTTTCAGAGAACCACAGCATGCCAAGTAAGAATCACAGCCAGTCTGGGGAAGGGCTGAGCCTGACTGTTCTGGTAACCGAGTAGAAGCTGCAAATGCAAGTAGAGAAAGCTGTGCATGCTTAGATCCCATTTTTCCCCTCCACCTTGCATTGCAACAGCACTTAATTAATACTGAAGGCAAGTAGGTATTTTCAAAAATCTAATTTGCTTCTTACTAACTGTTAATTGAAGAAAAGTTATTTTAGAAAAGAATTGGTGATTTCTCCAATTATTTTAATCCTGTTGCTTTAAACTATCAGATTCTTCCCATGCTGCAAATAAGTCTCATCTACATGTACACATTCTCTTCTCTTGGTAATTCATCGTTCCAGGAAAATGTTTTTATTGTTGCCCATCATTTTTTCTGAGCAACAAGTCCCAGAGACGTTCCTGATGGAAATCACAACTTCATTCACATATAATGCTTAAAAGTTTCATTTCCTATTAGATGTTACCTATTGGTTGGAAATAACAGAGAATGTCCTTCTAAAGGTAGAATTGAGAGACCATTTGTGGTTTAGTTTGGGTGGCAGATCAATCCCAATTGAGATATAGCCATCAAGAATTAAAAGTACAAATATAACCCCTTGAGGAGAATCAGAGGTCTCCCTTATCTTCTACAAATGAGTTCAAAGAGTCCTTTTCACTAAATCAGAGGTGTGGCTATCAATAAGTTCCATCCTCTGTTCAGAAAACAAAACAAAATGTAAAACCTGTGAAGCAAAGGAGAAAAAAAAAGGAACCCCAAAGTAACCTTTTTCCTCAAAGTCCAGAAAACATTTGAATTGCTGTTTTCACTTTAGTCACTGGATGTCTCTTGAGACCATGCTATAACAAATTGACTAAGCCTGTAACCTTCATTTATGCATGCATACATACAAAGAAACATATCTATGTATATCAAGGAGAACAGTGAATGATTTAGCAATTCTCACTATTTACCATTCAACAAGATTTGGTGTCCTCTAGCATTCTGCCTTATGTAATCTCTTTCTAATCCCTTTTTCTTCCACATTTCATGAGCTCTCTGTGGGTGAATGATTATTTCTCTACAGAAGACTTCCAGATCTATAGATCCCAGAACATTTCTCTTGACTTCCCGACACAACCAATGAATGAGTCAGGCAATCAACGTGCATCTCCTGCTCAACATCTCCAAATTCCCTTTTCCGAAAACCTGTCACTCTCCAAAACTTTACTGCTTCTATTATGGACACTGTCTTCTATCCAGTCACCCAGCTGTTTGCACTTAGAGTCATCTCTGTCTCTTAATTCTGCCTCACTTTTAGCAAGATGTCAACCTATCAGTTATCCAATCTTGTCACTTCTCCCTCTATTTCATTTACTCCTTTCTCTCGACTCAGAGGAAGACCACTTTTCTTGGTTTAGGGTCCTGACCATTACCTCTTGCCTGGAGTATTGAAATAACATTGTTTTATAAGAGATTTTATTAGCTTTTAAAAAACCACAAAAATTTCTGGTGATGTCTCACCATCCTCTCAGAGATCCCCAATGACTTTATTCTTTGTTTTGGTTTTTTGTTTGTTTGATTGTTTGATTTTTATTTGGTGAGGCAATTGGGGTTAAGTGACTTGCCCAGGGTCACACAGCTAGTAAGTGTTAAGTGTCTGAGGCCGGATTTGAACTCAGGTCCTCCTGAATTCAGGGCCAGTGCTCTATCCACTGCACCATCTAGCTGCCCCGATAACATTGTTTTAAAAGAGATTTTGATAGCTTTAAAAAAAATCACAAAAATTTCTGCTGCTATTTCACCTCCCTCTCAGATCCCCACAGATTTTATTCTAAAACAATAAGGGAGAAGAAAGAGAAAAGGAAAACACTTAGCCACATCAATCCGTACATTGAATTGTTTTAAAATAAGAGCAAGATTACACCTCCTTGTACCTCTCACTGCTGCAAAGGCACGAGGACTGGGAGTCTCATCTCACATTTCTTCTTTTGGTAGTATTTGTAATTTAAAGTTTGCACAGTCATCCTCATTGAGCTGCAGGGCTTAAAGAAAAACTCTTGCAGATGTCTCAGTAGAATTTCCTTTCTGTGCCAGTCAGTTTGACCTGTTGTGCACTGGTCTCTGGCGTGTCTCTCAGGATGTTACCCTGACTGCTTTGGAACTGATGACTCTTTCTTGATAGTACTGCACTCATTCAGAGTTGGTTCACAGTCTGTTACACGTTCACAGGTCTGCCTTGCAAAGGGTGCTGAGAAAAGAAGGGTTATTTCCTTTAGAAATCTTTCTTGCTTGGAAAAAGTATTACTGAAGCTTAAGTAAGAGTAGTCTCAACTCAAATCTTTGGATTTGAATTCCTTGAGAGGTAAATTTTGTCTCTCAAAATGTTTATTTTCTAAAGGAAAACATCAACGAGAATGGAAATATCACAATGGAGGAATATATAATTGTTTGGGACAAACTGCCTCAGTTTACCAAAATAACTCGAGGAGACCTCCAAGTCAAGCAGAGACAGGTTTATTACATCCTCATGAGGATGGGCAAACTCAATCCTGAGATTAAGCCACAATAATTAATACATGCCTTGAGTTTTTATAGTTAATTTGAGGGGAGGGGGAAACCTTCATATGCACATTGTGAGCTCACAATCTAACATCCAATCCTGTCTCATCTAATGTGCATGCTTAGCTCGTGATCCATGTATGGAGACATGTCCAAGAACAAAGGGGAAAAGGGAAGGGGGTACAAGGTCTGAGGAATATCAAAGAAAGAGGGAGGCAGAAATCAATCCCTTTTCTGACTGCAATTAATCCATGACATGGACTGGGGTTTTGACATGTGAGAGGGGAGGAAGCCAACTATTCTGCGGCACGATTTATATTACAAGCCATAAACTAAGGTGTAGCTGACATGTGGAAACTAAGCAGAGGTAAAGTAAATAGTGCTAATTGGTAGAACTGTGACAAGTAATAAAACTTACTGGGGGACTGGATATCTTGCAGAACCCATCCCCAAAGTTTACAGAACTGACCCAAGTCCATTATCTCATCAATAAAACTTAAAGGAGACAGTGAGAATTTAACAAGCAATTAACTTTTAGCAAGGCGAGAGGCTACATATTCTGGGGGTGAGGGGCTAGGTATTTTTCATACTCCATCCTCAGAGTTTATTCTGACTCAAATCCATAATTATCCCATACAATTCCCCCTTTTTCTTTTATGCTCAGAGAGCATACTCTGGATTTGAATCACTGTCGTTGAGCCCTTCAGCCATACTGGATTTTAGCCCACCAGTCCAAGTCCAACTCATCACCAGTCTCTCCTTTGTGAAGTTTCAGAATCAGGGTTTTTGCTCTTTTATCAGTGAACTGCTAGGTTGCCATTGGCTGCATCTGTTGAACTGCACGTTGTATCAAACCTATAAAGCAAGGCACTAAACAGGGACAAGTATAAGGGGAACTCCAAAAATTACAAATGAATACCTAATCCTGTCCCACTGGTATCTTTCACGAGGTAAATTGGGGTCTAATTAATTAATGCAATATACCATATACTTGTCCAATTCTTGGGAAGACATGTAAGCAGTTTTTGTCACAAATCCAATAGTATCCTCTCAAGACTGGTTTTGTTCCTTGAAATATTCTATAACAATCCCCAGATATAACACAAAGAACTGGTATCAATAACTACCAATATTATAACAACAAACATGATTTAAAGTCTCTTTGTAATTTCAGTGATGTGCTCCCAGTGTCCATTCACTTAGCAATTTTCATCTTTGACCTCAGATACCCCTATTAGAACCTTTTACACAGCAAAGTTTAATAACAAATACAACTGTTTCCCAACTTTATCCAAGGTAAGAGTAATCTCTAATTGACCCCTTCTAGGTCTGAGCATCCCCAACTAGACTCAGGCCCACCAGGCTACCACTACATTTCCCCACCCCTTCTTCCAATAGCTAAGGGAAAAGAGGGAGAAGATCTCTTCTTCTGAAACTGCTTCAGCTGAATGTGTATGTAGAGCTGGCAGTAGAAGGAGCAGAAATCCTTGCAGACCTGGTCCAGATGGTGAAGAGGTCTAGAGGCTGGAATTGCTACCATAAAATTGAAAGCCTTGAGCCTAGATAAAACAAACTCTTAAGAGGTTAGAGACAAAGGCCAAAATTTAAAAAGGACAATGATAGGGAAAAGGGGCAAACTAAAAGAGTGAATCCAGTAACCCCAGGATCCTGCATCAGGAGCAAAAAATTGTTCACAAATGTCCTTCATCCAGTGAGAGGTGTCACAAATGCCCCATGCTGTTTGAGGCTTTACCTAGTTCTGTATCTGACAGATGTAACGATTGGAATAACGCCACCTGCTGGAGACTTACTGTAGAAGAGTTCCGCCCATGAAGCGAAGGTCTTTGAGGGCAAGGCCAGGAGTCTTTTCTTTGGCGTCAGGAAGTGATGCAGGCTAGTGGGAGGAAGAAGGGGGGAGCCTGGCGCTCAGTCTCACTCTCTTTCCTTTGGACTCTGGTGGAGAGCGGAGCTAGAAATGTGTTCTCCCTTTAATAGATAGGAATCTAGGCCTTTCTCTCTCTCTTTACCAAATTCTTGTTTTCCTTAATAAATGCTTAAAAGCCTAACTCTTGCTAAAGCTTATAATTTATTGGCGACCACTCATTAGATATTTTAGACAGACTAGCTAGAATTTTAGCCCTTAACACAGACATTATTAATAACAGATCACAGGGTTACCACTACCATGCTACATGCAATCTAAATGTTTCAAAATACCACTGAAGGCAAAACCCTTAAATCTTTCAAATTATATATATATGTGTATATATATATATATATACATTTCATTTTATTTCTCCAAAAGTTTTCACTCAATTGTTTAAGATCTAATCCTCACATAAAACTTAGGTTACAACATACCTTTGTAAGAAGATGACCAAAAACAAACTCAGATACAAGTTACCAAGTTAACTTCAATTCTAATAAAAGACTTAGGATTACATTTAAGCAATTGATTTCAAAACAGTGCATGTCAAATAAGTTGTCCATAATAAACCATGTTTGTATTACAGGACATACTCTAGAGACAGATGTTATTTATACATTACACAAGAAACTTATAGTTGACCTCTCCATAGCTATAACAAAACATTCTATAATTTACCCTCCTCTATTTTCTTTAAACAGACTTAAGATGTTTCTGGTTCAGTTTTAACATACAGATGACAAGAATAAATACTTATACATTCTGGTTGTTTAGATTCTGAAAGGGACTAGAATTTCTAAGCCAAGTAGCTTGAATCTTAAACCTGCATCTCACCCAGATGTTACAGTATTAATCTAGGGATGAAGAAACAATATTGTGTTCATACCTATCAAGTGACATGATTATAGGAACTTGCCATAAAAGAAAAAGAACAAAGCTCTGGGGAAAGGTACTTCCCAACTCCCAGTAGAAGTTTTGTAGACAGCCAATGCAATATGCCAGACTTAACATCAGCCAGGTGGGAAAGTTTACATTCCATAGGTAATATTTGGTGAAACCGAGTCAGGAGACACCTACTTCAGCCTTTGCCAAACACTCGGTCTCCCATCCTTTCCCAAGAGAACTCCACTTGCAGTGTACACATGTAAAAACCTCTATAGGGTAGCTGGTATCATGGATCATATGGTTCACCAATCCTTGATAGTCATAACTGGAGTCAGACTCAGAGCAATAATCATTAATAGTCTTATAACTTCTTAAATAGCAAGTCTCAATAATCAGCACTGAAAGTGAATTCACTTCTCAAGGATCACATGTCCTAGATAACGAGTATGAACTATACTTGTACTTAAATAGGTTTTCCTTTTCATCCATAGCTTAGCACTACACAAATGAATCTGCTTTGAGATGCTCAATAACAAGCAATGGTTGCAATGAGTATAAGCAATCCCAAATTGCATACTGGGAACAAACTAGAAAATGTCCCACACAATAGCACATAGTAAAGTGGGTTTAGATGTTAAACATAAGATACTGTCCTCAGAATTCCCCTAAGCAATGGGAACATCTTTAAAGTGACAACTAGTTTGCATGTGTTTCTACACAGGTTCTGATTTCAATTAATTAACAACAAGAGTAAAACTTCAGATTCCCCATTAAGGTGATATAAGATAGCTCATAAGTTACTATTGTTCATTTACATGTCATACACGACAAGTTCAGGCACCAATTTCACTGTTGCTTAGCACCAATAAATTCAGATCAAAACAGCAAGATCTTTCTCATAGCTTACTCGTTATTTAGATGTTCTAATATTAATTCAATAACCAATTGATTCAGTGTTGCAATAACAAGCTTCCGCTAAGGTTATACATCCCTTTGCAATCCAGTTTCTTAATACCACATCACACATACCATATACTTCCCAGTGACTCCCTTGGTATAACTGTTGAAAAACCTGTCTCATAATAGGAGCAGGCAATACTACTCTCCCGTCTGGCATCTCCCAGCCTTTGTCTTCCTTCCACACTGCCCCTACACATTTTATCCTGGAAATATCTTCTTTTCCCCTTCTTAAGAAACAGCTTAAAATTTATCCTTATGTGAGAAGGAATATTCACCAACCCTTCATGACATAAAATACTTTCAAATGCTAAATATAGCTCTCTTATTCAATCCTCAACTTCAGAAAGAAACCTTTAAAATTGGAATTTCCCAGCATTGAATTGAGGAAAGTTTAACTTTATCTCTGCTCCCCTTCTCTCTAATCTAAAGTGTTTGCAGTGGGGAGGAATTTCAGCTTCTTCTAAACCAAAAAGGAAATATTCAATTAACTCATTTCATTTATAATAACAAATTTTACTAGGCCCCTTTTAAAATTCTCTCATTATTGTTTTTGTTGTAGTTGTTGCTATTTCAAATTACAGTATCCCAGATTCCAATACAACTTAAAATAACCCAGAAGTTCTTTTTAGCCAGACCGAGTCTTTACCTCTGACTTTCTTTCCCTCCTGTCCTTCAAGATAAGAGACTTCGCTAAGGATTTCAAATCCCATCCCCCTCTAATACCAAATTACATTTCACAAAGAGATCCCATTAAACTTCTTACTTTTAGGACAAAAAGCAAATTACTGTACTTTACTGGGGATCTGTTAGATCTTAAAACCTAAGTATACAGCTGAGAATTTTCTTACTATGCCCACTTCACAGAAAACCATTATCACATTCAATTAAACTCATAACCCAAAGGAATTTAGAGAATCCAAATCTGACCATATCTGTAATACAATAAATTATTAAACTGTTGGGCACTTTTCCTTTACATGTTACAAATCACCTTGAGGTAGTCAGTTTAAAATTATACAAATAGAACAGTATATATTTCACTTAGAATTAAATCAGAATTAATTCAATTAAACCTGAATTTGTTTCCTGAATGTTATCATATAGAACCTCATTGATAATTTCACTTTAGTATTAATTCATACCATAACCACTTAATCTAAGCACTATTTTCCTGGTTTTTCCCTTAAATTGTTCCACTACAAAAGAATTTTTTAAATGGCAGTATATAGTTTGTATGATCCCCAAAGTTTCTTCAATAGATAGCACAATCAAATTCAATTACCCTTCTTGATTCCCTAATAACACAAACTTTTCTTTTGCTGGTTTAAAGGAATATTTTAATGCCACATTCAATCCTCTAATCAGTCTGAAAGAAAATGCCAGAACAGCAAGATTCTCTCTGCTCCTCCCCCATTTCCTTAACCTAGCCAGTTTTTAGGGTAGCTTTAGGAAACAATTAAAAAAAACTTTTTCTTTCTAGATTCAAAGCACAAATTTAGACATGCATAATTTTCTTTTCTTTTCTTCTTCTTCTTCTTTTTTTTTTTAAGATTTCCTTTCTTAATCCTGATTTAAACTGGTTAAAGAAGTTCCAGTAGGCCAATTTACCTTATTATTTCTAGTCAATTCTAATCATTTTTAAACAACATTTGTGCACATCAAAAGCATGTTTCTTAACCACTTTCAATGCAACAGATCTCAAAGAGGGCTTTGCTAAATTAGATATGCCTCCAACTTTTGCTCTGAGATATTTTTAGCCCCTAGAAATAGTTTGATGGCTATCCTGTATTCCAAGCCAAAAACTGAATTTAGGCAGTGTGGTTCAATGATTAGAGACCACACAGAAAAAAAAGTATTTTTCCTTGAAACTTTTACACACTATAAATAACTCCTGATTTTAAAGTATTCCACTACAAGAAGATCTCAAGACAGATATACACTAGGCGTTTGCTCTCTCCTCCCCCACAGCAGAAAAAGGGGAAAGGTGGGGGAGGGGGCTTTCTTTTCTTTCTTCTTTCTTTCTCTCTCTTCTCTTTCCTTCTTTCCCTCTCAAAAATCCCAACTATTCACTCTCATACCCCTGGTCATACTGTCAATGCAGACTGGGCAGACCATGTAGGCCAGCAAACAGCTTCCTAACCATTCATTCCTCCTCAGTTAATTAAACTTCCTTGTACCTTCTTAACATACTTAAACCATCTGAAACTAGCAAAGTGGCAGCTTAGCCAATATTTCACTAAAGGACCCCATTTGTATACTTTAAGGGTAGACCCAGGGGGTTTTCTACTTTAATCTACCTATCACAAAATTCAGGTATTCTGTAAAAGCAAATTTGTCACATTCACTTTTTCCTTTGTTTACCTGAGGCTATAGCGAATCCACATTCCAATGGCCCAATTCAAATTCTGAGTAATTTCCAATTCTACAACCTCTCCAGCCACAATCTCTCAGTCCTGTCTCTAACTCAAACTAGGAGATCAATTTTCCTTTCTTCTTCTTTTGTCAATACAGTTTTGGTATTTCTGTTATGGGGTATCGGGAAGCCCTGGTGTCTATTAAACTTGCTGTCTCTCAGGACACTCCCTCTTCAAATGTCCAGGTCGCCCACATCTGAAACATGTAATCAGGGCTCTGACTCTCTGCTCTGGGCCATTTTTCTGCTGAATGAATCCTCTTCCCCGATTTCTGTTTCGGTTCCGTCTGGCTAGCTTATTAAACTTCGAGGTTGAGGCTTGGGCTATCTGGAGCACAATTGTAGATGGCTCCTGTTGCTGTCGTAATTGCTGATGAACCATTTGGCTGTATTCTCTTCTCTCTGCCTCACCTTGCTTTACAAAAACTGTCTGAGCCATCTGGAGCAATTCATCCAAAGTTTTAGTGGACCAGTTTTGTTCTTTTTGCAATTTCTTACTAATGTCTATCCAAGAATTAGTTCCAAAATTCACCCTAAGAATGATTTGTGCTGTATTTCCATTGGGATCCAGCCCTGAATATTTTCTCATGCCTTCTCTGAGCCCGGAGAAAAAGGCAATAAGGGATTGATCTTTATCTTCTTTAATTTCTGATATCTTGTTAAGGTTCTGCTCACAGGGTACTGCACTCTTAATTCCCTTATACTCGTCTCTGGGAATCTCAGGCAAGGGTCCCACCTCATCAGACTGTGTATTTTTAGATTGTGTCTTTCTCATGTTGTCTCTCACAGGGAAACAGATTCTTATCCAATTCTGTTTTGTTTTGTTTTGAAAATATTTCCATTTTTATTTAAGGTCACTTGGGACTCCTGCCAGTTATTAAAACTTTGCACTACTCTAGACGTCCTACCCGTATTTTGCTCAAGGTCTCAGCCTGGTCTGGCCTTTTGACTCTGAACTCACCGGGCTCCTGTCTTGGCTTGGGATGCCGGATCAACCTGGCCCAGCACGGTCCTCTTTAAAAAGGTCTCTACCATCTGGCTGGTTTTTCAGACCCGCAAACACAACAGGTAAACCTAATTCCCCCCTAGGGGAGTTCCTATATTTGGTTCGGGGTGTCTATTATTGATTAGGCATCCCCAGATCCCTTTTCAACCCTGCAAGAATCAATAGGTCCTAGAGAAGCGTCCTAAAGTGATTCTGTATCTCGTATCACGGGGAATATTCAGTCCTAATGACCTATTCAACCCAGCAAAACTTCAGCAGACCTTAGGATGATTATAAGTAGGGGTTCTTGATTTCTTCCTCACTGCTGGTTAGACCACACCCACTTCCCTACCAGAGTGCATTCACACAGCACCCCTTCCTCCGTCCCCACTCCACTCTCGCTTCGTGCTCAATTGCACGTCTCATTCATACATCACACTCTGGTCACTCAGGTCCAACCCCTTCATAGAAATCTTCCCCCCTAGAATGGTCACCCAGTTTAGTTACCAATCTGGGTCTGTGTACACATTACGATCAAATACTTCCGCTGGCATTTCTGTGTCTGATTGGCTTTTAAGTCTCTCTCTCTCTCTCTCTCTCTCTCTCTCTCTCTCTCTCTCTCTCTCTCTCTCTCTCTTTCCCTCTGGGCATAAAAGCTGAGAAGCCTCACCAAGAGCCAGACCCCCGAACCTGCTGAACTCAGCAAGGATGTCCTTGTTTGGAAGGACAGGCTCCTGAGAGTCTACAAAGATGCTCAAAAAAAGGTCCTGGACATGCCCCTATCTGTTTGGGACAAACTGCCTCAGTTAACCCAAATAACTCGAGGAGACCACCAAGTCAAGCAGAGACAGGTTTATTACATCCTCATGAGGACGGGCAAAACCCAATTACACATTGAAGTCTTGCAAAGATAGGCCCAATCCTCTAGGTTTTTATAATAATCTTGAAAAGAACTGTCCCAGGGGTGGCTAGGTGGTGCAGTGGATAGAGCACCGGCCCTGGATTCAGGAGTACCTGAGTTCAAATCCGACCTCAGACACTTAATACTTACTAGCTGTGTGACCCTGGGCAAGTCACTTAACCCCAATTGCCTCACTAAAAAAAAAAAAAAAGAAAAGAAAAGAACTGTCCCTACGTATACCTAGGGTGGGTGAGCTCACAATCTAACATCCAATTCTGTCTCACCCAAGGTGCATGCCCAGCTTGTGATCCATGTATGGAGACATGTCCAAGAACAAAGGGGAAAAGGGGAAGGGGTACAAGTCTGAGGAATATCAAAGAAAGAGGGAGGCAGAAATCAAACCCTTATCTGATTGCAATTACATGACAGGGACTGGGGTTTTGACATGTGAGAGGGGAGTAAGCCAACTATTTGGCGACATGATTTTTATTACAGGCCATAAACTAAGGTGTAGCTGACATGTGGAAACTAAGCAGAGGTAAAGTAAATAGTGCTAATTGGTAGAACTGTGACAAGTATTACTGGGGGACTGGATATCTTCCAGAACCCATGTCCAAAGTTTACAGAACTGATCCAACTCCATTATCTCAACAATAAAACATAAAGGAGACAGTGAGAATTTAACAAGCAGTTCACTTTTAGCCAAAGTGAGGGGCTAGTTATTCTGGGGGGCGGGGGGCTAGGTATCTTTCATACTCCATCCTTATGGTTTAGTCTGTCTCAAATCCATAATTATCCCATACACTTAGGATGCATTGCCCTTGGGGGGTACCAGAGAAGAGATGGAGGGCAAGGCCCATGAGAGGATCAGGAGATCAAATGAACATGGGGTTCAGGGATGGTGGGCTGGCTTCAAGCCTCCTCAAGCAACTGAGGCCAAAGCCCATAGGATGTGCTGCTCTGGGGTCTGCATTGTTGTGCGTACACTTTCTCACCATGGTAACCGATTACAGGGTTATTAAGAGGCACGAAGCTGAGGAATACCCTGGCATTTACCTGCTACTTTGTTGGAGAATGGATAGATGAGGGATTACCCGTATCTCTGAACTATTTTGTGGAGATATTTTAAGTTGCTCATCCGGAATAATAATCTGTGAGACAACGGCCTTCCTTGTCCCAGTTGGTATGTGCTCCTTTTTTCTCCCCTGGATGATTGGATTTCGTGATGTCCATCAGAAAAGTTACAAGTTTTGTGGTTCCAGTTCTCCAGGCTGTAGGCACAATGCCATGGTCAAAACTGAAGTCCTGTTAAGCCTTCATGATCAGAAGAATTGTGGGTGTCTTTCAGGTGTTTTTAGGTGTCAGCCCCCTTCCCATTGTTCCCCACTGCCCTTTGTCCAAGAGGAAATTCACAAGCCATCTCCCATTTTCCCTGCTCTTCATACCATGGGGTGTACCTTTTCTTGACTTTTAGTGTTTCAGTTTTAAAAATATATATAAGCCGGGGAGGCTAGGTGGTGCAGTGGATAAAGCACGAGCCCTGGATTCAGGAGTACCTGAGTTTAAATCCGGCCTCAGATACTTGACACTTACTAGCTGTGTGACCCTGGGCAAGTCACTTAACCCCCATTGCCCCACAAAACAAAAAACAAACAAACATATATATATATATATATATATATATATATAATCCAATTCAGTTTTTTTTGTACTCCTTGATGTCAACTTTGCTTTATTGTATAAGCAAGTTCCTTGGAGCTTAAGTTCCCAGTATCAAACTCAAATACATATTTTTATATCACAAATGCCTTGGATAGTTGGAGATTCATTCAAGACCTTGGAGTTAGGGAGTTTTGTTGGGAATTTGAAAATTACTCTTTGAGAGTGAAGTGCTCACTCTACTAGGACCAGTAACATTTTATCAGGAAAAAGAGAAATTTTTCTGAATAGTTTTAATGAATGGTTATAAAATGTATCTGACACCAATATAGTTGACTTTGTCTTCCTGAAAATGTTTTTCTTTCCTATTGCAATGACATCTGGGACTGCTGTGCTCCAGGAGTCTTATCTCGAATATGGTGGATTATATCAGAACAATCGAGTTATACTCCTTTGAAATAGAAACAAGTAAGTAGCTAAATTCTTTGTATAATCAATTCTTTTACATGAGAGTCAGGTCTCATACAGTGGACAGACAGCTGGTGTCTGGGCCATGAAGACATCCATTCAAGTTTCACCTCTTGACACTCACTGCATCTGTGTGACCCTGGGCAAATCAATGAAATCCATAGTGTCCTAGGACACTCTCAAAAATCTGTGCAGCAGAGCAAGTATGAAGATGCACTGGTAAAGGGAATTCTCTCATTGGTGAGTTCTCTTTGTCAATGAATTGTTAGAAGTGGGCTCCACCTCTATGCTTTTCTTTTATTTAAAAAAACACACGTGCATGTATATACATTTGCACATGTGTTTCATTTGTATATAGAGTTATACATGTAAACTGTCTTTGCATCACTTTCCTAGTCAGTCAATGTAGATTTCTTTTTATCACATGTGTCTAATACAATGTTTTCCACATACTCAGGTGTCCATAATGCAATGTTTTCCAAATGAAAATTCCAAATGATTCACTCATATTGATGGAGAAAGTAAAATAAAAATTAGCCCACAATCTCCTTGAAGAATATTTTCCTAGGAATATCCAGTCTCCACCTCACTCCCCTGCCAAGTAGAGCCCCACCCCACTGTTTACCTAGAAGGGGTAGCTGCCTATTGCAGATTCCCTGTTCTTCAGCCCCAGGTCTAGATCTGCCAGCAGTATACTTCCTGTTGTCAACCTTCCCTTGCCTCAGGAACTACTACAGAATAAATCAAGGCTACTACTCTACCTCCTCTGGGCAGTGGCTCGGTACAGTAGAGTAGAGTGCCAGTGAGGGGCCTGGATTCCAGAGAACTTGAATTCAAATACAGCCTCAGACACTTGACACTTAACTAGCTGTGTGACCCTGGGCAAGTCCTTTAACTCTCATTGCCCTGAAAAAGCCCACAAAAATAAAACCTAAATGAAAAGTCTAAATTGGATCAAGAAGAGTGACTGTACAACCACAACACTCTACGTATTCTAGATCAACAATAAATCTGATGAAATAGACTCTGGTGGACTCACCTGGGAAGCTGTAGTTGAAAACAATGTTTCTAATAGATTGGAAACTCTTTGATCCCAAGGGCAGTATCTTTTTTATGGTGGGGGGCAATAAGGGTTAAGTGACTTGCCCAGGGTCACACAGCTAGTGTCAAGTGGCTGAAGCCAGATTTTAATTCCTGTCCTGCTGAATCCAGGGCTGGTGCTTTATCCACTGCACCACCTAGTTGCCAATAAGGACAGTATCTTGATTCCTCCTTGAATGTTTAGAGCCAAGGGCAAATTAAGATACTTCATGAGAGTTTCCAGAATTGATTCAATTCTATAGGAGTAATACATACATTCTGCTTTATAAATGGCTGACTTCTCAATGAAGTTATGGAAGCCAAGCCCTTAACACAACAGGAATTCCCAAAGAGCTGACCTGAATGTGTGCAGCTTGCTTATTCTTAGCATTTCTTGAAATGAGTGAGGCTTCACCTGGAGTTTGGGTACTTCTAGATGGATCTGGACTAGGGGTCAATTTTTGTTCCTTCTATTACCCTTTGGATCATAAATGATGGTTAAGACGTCATATTTTAATCACGAAGATATTCGAGGAAAGTCCAGCTGAAAAATTGAAAACGTGAGCATGGAGTATATTTTGTAACTTGAATCAAATTGGCTTTGCAGTAAGAACTTGGGAAGATTTTGAACTGGGCTACTTTAGGAAGTGGTCACATCTCCAGGTGCATTCTTGAGCACGTTCATGCAGACACACACACACACACACACACACACACACACACAGACCCTAACCCTCCTAATTAATTCAAGGTCTCGAAAATGTCTGTATAAAGTCCTCCCTGTCAAGTCATCTCTCTTAATAATATTCCTTATCACGCAACCATTGAAATTGGATGGAGCCTTCAGTAAAGATCCTCTAGATCATCTCAACCCTTCTACCTCAAAGAGTCTGTTACCTGGGCATCCATCTGCTGCTAGAATAGATCTCACTTGCAAGGTCCCACATTCCGGGAGTTTTATGTAACCTCTCTGATCCATTCCATCCTTCAGTCCTTTGATTTAGTTGAGAAGGTGGAATAACTATCTCCTCGAGGAAAATGAATCCAAAGATATAATTGGGGTTTGACTAGGTTAGAGACCGCTTCTTGGTCCCAGACCAGGCTTCCTGGAAGTAGGATGCATCTGTACCTACAAAGTTGTGCAAGAAACAACTCAAAAACAGTTGGCTCTGAGAAAAGATTCTATCAAGAAATCCCAGCCTGTTCCCTAGTATTCCTAGGATCCAGGTCCATATGATAAATGCTAAATGATATCAAATTATAGATTCTCTGCCCATATCCATGATAATGATTCTCAGTTCTTAAGTCTAAGTTGGCTTTCTTTTTCTCATAGATCTTTTCCCAAATAAACCCAAACTCTAACCATCAATATCTGAAATGTTTTACTTGAAGGAAAATGTCAGCATTCTTCTCTAAGCATGAAAGTTTCTTGATTACAATTCAGCAAGACAAAAAAGAACCTTTTCTGCTTTGCTCTTGCTCTGTTTCTCTGATGCCTTCCCCTCTTGCCTTCCTTTGTTGTGCCTAACCTGGCCATGCCAGGCTGAGGGCTGAGATCTTCGTTTTTGCTCTTGTTCTTTGAGGACATTGATTACTCTGCTAAATGTCACCAGAAGTACCTTCCAGGAGGTGATCAAATAGCAGGTTCCTAACCACCTATCTTCTAATGGAACTTGACCTCAGTGGCATAATTGATATCTGTTTCTCAAATATGGCATTTGCATTTTGATTTATACTACATGCACCAAAGCAGGGGAAAATACCTACAATTTCATGATGGGAGAGTGTGTATGCATGTGTCTTGTTTTCACAGATATTTTGGTCTTTGAGAGTTGAATAGCCTTCAGCAAAGTTCATTTCTCATGACTGTTGGTGAAATGGAGATGATGCTGGGTTCCTAAAGGCAATGCAAATAGAGCTTGGGTCCAGAAGGGTCCTAAGGAGATGGAAAGGATATGATCATGGCTCCAGAGGGAGATTGCATGCCATCCCACTTGGAGTAATGTGTAGATTATTCCAACTGAAGATATGCCATAAAAGTTTTCATAGTGATAAGTTAGGAAGGTCCCTGAAGCCCTCAGAATCTATTAGTAATTTTGGGAGAGAGATCATGGTTTTCTTTGTGTGTGTGTGTGTGTGTGTGTGTGTGTGTGTGTGTGTGTGCGCACGCGCGCTTGTGCACACAGAATTGTTTGTACAATTCTGAAATTCTGAATCTTGAAAATATAGAAGATATATTACCCTTTGTTTTCTGAAAATGTGAACAATGTTCTCTCTGCATTTCAGCCTCAAACTATTTGACGAGATAATTTCTATGGATGATTCTAAGATAAAAGGTTGGCATGGAGATGAAATTGATCTTGCTTTAGCAAAAAGCCAACCAAGTATCAAGTAAGTGCATTTTCCTCCATTCATTGCGATGCAAAGATTGTTATCGCTTTTGTGTGGAAAATTTCATGCAAGTTTAACATTTCCCTCCCTAGTTTGGGTTGTTGTGAAAGGCAAATTGCTTTCTCTTGGTCAGTGATCCATTGCTACACTTTGTTCAGAGGGCCTCATGGCATTTCCAAAAGCATCCCTGGACAACTTGAGAATGATTTTGACTTTTTGACGTTTTTTGTGTTGATGAATTTTTATTCTTCTGGTAATTAAGTAGTACCCTAGCAAAAGAGCTTTTTGAAAACCTATTCAAATTACTCATATTTCTACTCTATGGACATGATACTCAATGAGACTGTCTTTTGGTTTCTAGGCTTCTCATTTGGAGAAGTGTTCTAAAAGAGAAAGTCAAGAAACAGCCATTTTTGAAAATTCAGAGAACCAAAGAAGTTCATGTTCACCCCAAACGCATGGTATTGTATGGACCACCTGTAAAGGGCATAGAAACACAGTTTGTTCCATTCTCCACTCTGCAAAAGATCATTTAAATGAAACCCCTTTACCTATGCTCAACAATCTGAAACATCAGCAAGTGGCTTGTAATTCATCAGATGGCTTTTTTTGGTGGAGTTTTAGAGGGGAGGGAAGAAGGGTTTATAAAGTTTATTGAAATATTTTGTGTCAATAAGGTAGGTTCCAAATGTATATTCTCGGTAATAGATAACATTTATAAAGTGCCTTATATCTGACAAAGAATTTTCTTCACAATAGCCCAGTAAAGTAAGTACCATATGTTTTGTCATCATCAATCATCATTATCCTCAATTGACCTTCACAATCAATCATTCCTCATCTTCATCATTCAACCATCATCACAATAAATCCTCATCAATCAGTCAATAATCATGATCCTCAAATCATCATCAATCTATCAATCTACGTCATTCAGTCTTGTCCTTGTCATCATTTTACATTACTCTTGCCTCTTCTTCAAAATTTTTTTCAGTTACTATTGTTATGTTTCCCTCCATCCTATTCCCTCTCCATGATATTTACTCTATTTTTATCTCTTTTATCCTCTCCCTCCTCTGACTGCCTCCCCCACTCTGCCCTCCCTTCATTCACCCCACCCTCCTCATCCCCTTCCCCTCCTACTTTCCTGCAGGGTTAGATAGATTACTCCATCCAATTGAGTGTGTATGTTATTCGTTCCTTGAGCCAGTTCTGATGAGAGTAAGGTCACATTAGCCACGTTGTGAAAGAAAACAGAGAAAAACAAAACTTCAGATAATGGAACTAACAAAAAAAGTTATGCTTCAATATGTATTCAGATACCATCAGTTCTCACTCTGTAGATGGACTGCATTTTTAATAAAACCTTCAGAGTTGTCTTGGGTCATTGCATTGCTGAAAACGACCAAGTCATTCACAGCAGAATCTCACAATGTTGCTGTTATTTTGTATATAGTACATATCACTTTTCATCAGGTCATGTAAGTCTTTCCAGGTTTTCTGTGAGCATTCTGCTCAATATTTCTTTTTTTTTTTTGTGGGGCAGTGGGGCTTAAGTGACTTGCCCAGGGTCACACAACTAATAAGTGTCAAGTGTCTGGGGCCGGATTTGAACTCAGGTACTCCTGAATCCAGGGCTGGTGCTTTATCCACTGTGCCACCCTGCTGATAATTTCTTAATAGCACAATAGTGTTCCATCATAATCTCATCCCACAATTTTTTTAGCCATTCCCCAATTGATGGTCATCTCCTCAATTTTGAATTCTTTGTACCAGAAAAGGGCTGGCATCAATATTTTTGGACATATAGGTCCTTCAACATTTTATTTTTAATCTCCTTTTGGATTCCAAAAAGAGTGGTATTACTAGGTCAATGAGTATTCATGGTTTTATTTATAGGCCTTTGGCCATAGTTTCAAATAGCTCTGCTGAACTTTTGAATCATTTCAAATTCCACCAACAGTGAGTTAATGTCTCATTCCCCATACTCCCTACAACAGTTGTCATTTTCCTCTGCTGTCCTATTATCCAATTTAATAGGCATGAGGTAGTACCACAGAATTGTTTTGACTTGCATCTTTCTCATCAACAGTGAGTCAGAGGAATTTTTAATATGGCTATAGAATTTTTTGATATTCTATTGCTAACTGTGTTTCCTACCATCCTATTCCCTTCCCATGACATGTACTCTATTTTCTATCTCTTTTCACCATCTCCCTCTTCAAATGTGTTTGGTTTCTGGGGCATCTAGGTGGCGCAGTGGATAGAGCATTGGCCCTGGATTCAGGCGGACCTGAGTTCAAATCCGGCCTCAGACACTTGACACTTACTAGCTGTGTGACCCTGGGCAAGTCACTTAACCCCAATTGCCTCACCAAAAAAAAAAAAAACCAACAAAAAAAAGTGTTTGGTTTCTGACTGCCTCTTCCCCCAATCTCCCCTCTCTTCTATCATCACTCCAACCCATCCCTTTCCCCTCCTAGTAATCCTGTCAGGTAAGGTAGATTACTATATTCAATTGAGTTTGTAAGGGATTCCCTCTTTGAGCCAATTCTGATGAGAGGCAGATTCACTCACTCCCTAGCACCTCCCCCTCTTCGCCTCCAATGTATAAGCTTTTTTCTTGCTTCTTGTATGTGAAATGCTTAACGCCATTCCACCTCCCATTTTCCCTTTCTCCAAGTGCATTCCTCTCTGACCCCTTAATTTGATATGTTTAAGATATCATCTCTTCACAGTCAACTCACACCTGTACTCTCTGTCTAAATATACTCCATCCAGCTGTGCTAATAATGAGAAAGTTCTTATGAGTTACAAGTATCATCTTCCCATCTAGGAATGTAAACAGCTTAACCTTTGAATATGCCTTATGATTTCTTTTTCCTGTTTGACATTTTATGCTTCTCTAGAGTCTTATATTTGAATGTCCAATTTTCTATTCAGCTCAGCTCTTTTCATCAAGAATGCCTGAATGGACTCTCATAGAATTCTCACCCCCCCCCCAAGGATTATAATCAGTTTTGCTTAGTTGGGGATTCTTGGTTGTCATCCCAGTTCCTTTGCCCTCTGAAATATCACATTCCAGTCCCTCCAATCCTTTAATGTAGAAGCTTCTAAATCTTGTGTTATCCTGAATGTGGCTCCACAATACTTGTATTGTTTCTTTCTGGCTGCTTGCCATATTTTCTCCTTGACCTGGGAGCTCTAGAACTTGGCTAATAATGTTCCCAGGAGTCTTTATTTTGGGATCTCTTTCAGTAGGTGATTAGGAGATTCTTTCAATTTCGATTTTACTTTCTGGTTCTAGAATATCAGGGCAAATTTCCCTATGTCTTGGAAGATGATGTGTAGGGTTTTTTTTGATCATGGCTTTCAGGTTAGTCCATTAATTTTCAAAGTAAGTCTCCTGGATATCTTCCAGGTCAGTTCCTTTCTCCAATGAGATATTTCATATTGCCTTCTATTTTTTCATTCTTTGGTTTCCTTTCTTGCTTCTTGATTTCTCAGAAAGCCATTAGCCTCCACTTGCTCAATCCTAAGTTTGAAGGAGGTATTCTTTTCAGAGAGCTTTTTTACCTCCTTTTCCATTTGGTCAGTTCAAGTTTTCAAGGCATTCTTTTCCTCACTGGCCCTTTGTAAGTCTTTTAACATTTTAGCCTTTTTACAGGTCTTATTTTCTTCAGAACCGATGGTATATGAATACAGATTTAGGTATAGTTTTATTTGGAAGATCATCTTTCAAAAATTATTTTGTCTATTTTCTTTTACAACCTGATTAATGTGATAACATATGATTTTTTTTGTTTTGTTTTTGTTTTGGTGAGGCAATTGGGGTTAAGTGATTTGCCCAGGGTCACATAGCTAGTAAGTGTCAAGTGTCTGAGGTCGGATTTGAACTCAGGTCCTCCTGACTCCAAGGCCGGTGCTCTCTCCACTGATCCACCAGCTGCCCCTGCCAATGTATGAAATATAATGACTTGCTTGATTTCACAGGAAGGGTTGAGGAGGGAGGGAGGAAGAAAATTTGGAACACAAAGTTTTAGAAAAATCGATTTAAAAACATTTTATTTTTTTTTTACAAGTAAGTTGGGGAAAATTCTAAAAAAATGAAAATTAAAAAATAAAAAAATACAAAAAAAGAAATGAAACACAGATTCTGGGCCTTCCACAGAATGACCCCCAACTGAGATTTCCAAGCCTTACTTTCCACGATGCCACTCTGAAAATTTAATAATAGTGCAGTCACCCTGCCTTACTTGCCTTTGCCAAATGCTGTCACACTCTCCAACCTCCACATGCAGCTCTCCCACTGGAATGTCAGGTCTCTCCTCTCTGACTCTGCAAACCTTGTCCTTCCTTCATGAAGGCTCCCTGATATATTCTCCCAGCTGGAAGTCATCTCCTCCTGGTCATTTCTCTTTCTAAACTTACACAACACTAAGGTCATTCAACAGTTTTCTTTTCATTGGTGGTGTTGATCTCTCCCATCTCATAAGGGATTACATCTTCCTGAAAGGAGGTAGAGTTACCAGGTCTTTGAAGTTTGATCAAGGTCCTATTAGCTAGACAGGCAACTTGCATGTAAACAGATTGTGACTGAATGAGTAATAATCATCTTTATTGAGGAGCAGATAGTGCAGAGATGGAGGGTATATTTCAGACTCAAAAATCTAAGCTGTGAAAATCTCATTAGAATTCTGTTGACAAGTTGCAGGTAAACCTCAGGCAAAAAACAGGATTGCAGACCAAAGACAATAAGCAGAAGGACATAAGTAAGTATATTTCAGGACTTCAGATTACCAACAAAAAAGAAGCAGAATGATGTACAATTGCAATAGAAACCCAAGAGTAATCCAGTTCATGTAAGATGGAATGATCATGGCCTCAGCTGATGGGAGATGCAGTAATATTAGGGTAGCTCAAGATCAGATTAAGGGTCAACAAGAGAAATATCAGAGACATTAGGAGTGGTGACAGAGTTAATTTACAATGGCCATGTAGCTAGATTTTGTCTAGCAAAACAGGCATGTGGTTAAGGACTGATCTATATCTAGACATTCATCCCCGTTTGCTTGGTCTGGTTTTGTGTTGCTTACATGGTCAGAGGCTATACACAGTCCCCATAGCCCATTGGGCATAGTTCCAAATTGCTCTCCAGAATGGTTAGATTAGTTCAGAACTCCACCCACAATGCATTACTCTTCCAAATTTTGCACAGCTTCTCCCATATTTGTTATTTTCCTTTTTAGTCATATTAGCCAATCTGATAGGTGTGAGATGGTAGCTCAGAGTTGTTTTAATTTGCATTTCTCTACTCAATGGTGATTGAGAACATTTTCTTCATATGTCAATAGATAGCTTTGATGGGTCTGCACATTTGGAAAGCTTTTTGGGCAGGGTTCCAAATTGCTCTCCAGAATGGTTGGTTCAGTTCACTGCTCCACCAAGAGTGCATCAGTGTTCCAGTTTTCCCATATCTTCTCCAACATTGGTCATTGTCCTTTTTTGTCATATTAACCAATGGGATAGGTGGGAAGTCATACCTTAGAGGCATTTTACTTTGCATTAATCTAATCAGTAGTGATTGAGAAGAGTTTTTCATATGGCTATATACAGTTTTAATTTCATCATCTGAAAACTGCGTGTTCATATCCTTTGACCATTTCTCAACTGGAAAATGATGTGTCTTCTTGGATATTTGATACAGTTCTCTATATCTTTTCAATATGAGGCCTTTATCACAAATACTGCCTATCAAAATTGTTTCCCACCTTTCTGCTTTCCTTCTAATCTTGTTTGCATTGATTTCCTTTGGTCAAAAACTTTTGAATTTAATGTAGTCAAAATGATCCAATCTGTATTTCATAATGTTCTCTATCTCATCTGTGCTCATTAATTCTTCCCTTCTCCACAGTTGTGACAAGCAAACTATTCCTTGCTTTTCTAATTTGCTTGTGGTATCCCCCTTTATATCTAGATCTAGTACCCATTTTGACTTTACTTTGGTGTATGGGATAAGATGCTAGTCTATGCCTAGGGCCTAGTTTCTGCCCTTACTGTTTTCTAGTTTCACTAGCAGTTTTTGTCACATAGTTTTTATCCTGGAGACTAGTCTTTGGGTTTATCAAACAGGAAGAGTGCTATATTTATTTACTGCTCAGTTTAGTGTGCCTAACCTATTCCACTGATCCTCCTCTCTATTTCTTAGCCAGTACCAAATAGTTTAGATGATTGCTACTTTATAATGTAGTTTTAGAACTGGTACAGCGGGGACACCTTCCTATGCATTTTTTTCATTAATTCCCTTGATATTCTTGACCTTTAATACAGAGGTCATGATACTACACCACCCGTACTACACTTGTGCTTATATGAGTGAAGTACAAGTTGCTGTTCTCCTTTGCTAATCAGTGGGGTAATTTTCAGTGTTTTCCTCACCTAATTGTTCTTATTTCTAGGTAATGATGTTAAAAGATATGGACCTTTGGAATCATCGATTGAAGAGGCCACTTGCAGGTGCTGGGGATTGCCTTCTTTACGGTAACACCTGTCTTGTAGATGGATAACCAAAAAGGAACTGAATACAAAGGTTTGGTCCTGCCGGGTTTTAATTGTGTAGCCATCTTTTTTTCCTTTCTCTTTTGCTTAGAGTCCTGTCCACAGACATTCACCTAGAGTTCTGAATGTGGGCAGGTAGAGGAGCTGGGTTCAAACCTTGCTCTTCCAGTTTTTCCTGTTTGCCCATAGGCAAGAGGCTTCCAGATCTTTTAGACTTAATTTCCTCATCTGAAACATCAGGGAGTAGGACTAGAATGACACCCAACATCACAAAGTGTGGCATTACTCTCTTCTGCCAAGCCACAGTGGGAGGACAAGCAGACACCCTCCTGTGACTGTGGGCAGGACTGAAACATCAGAAAGTGCTTGGGACAATTTCAAGTGCCTTCCAACTCTGGGGTCAATATCTATGAACTTACCAAGGGGGAGAAAGAAATCTTTGGTGAATGTGCCAAAACAAAACAGAATTCCTTAGTCATTTTCCCACATGCATGCACACAAGGGAACATACATTTTTAAGGTGTATGTTTCCCGATCTTGCTAGACAAAGAGGACTTACAGCAGATAAAGTTCCTTGGTTCAATGATATTATAAAATTCTACTCAGTTTCAACCATGCAGCCTTAACCGTTTATGAAAATGTGTCCTCTTTTGTTCACTTTGGATTTCAGAAGCCTCATGAAGAGATCACGTGTGTCTCCGATAGGGACACAGGGCTATCTTTAGGTAAACTTTATCTTAGTAAATTTTTGCTGTAAATTTAAATATGGCCATTTTCCCATTCTATCCCCTCTATGGTCAGTCTCTTTGTAAGATGGATTGTGAGCAAGAAAAACAGACACACAAATTTATGTGGTGGTTCAGCTTCTGTGTCATAATTACCAAGGAGTGTGTGTGATATGTGAGTTTGATAAGCAATCTTACAAAAGTTGACTCTTCAATGCAGGCCTTAGAGCAAATGACCAATAAGAGCCTTTCCATGTCTGATACTTTATGGTTTGTAGATTGTATGACATTTTAAGCTTTCTTTAGCATTTACCTTTCTTATCCTGGCACCTTGGCATCAATCAGGAAAAGGAAAAAAGGAGGTGAAATGACCGAATGAAAGAGTTCTCTGAAATGGGAGGCTTGAGCCAAATTATATTTAAGGTTTATTTTATAGCTCTTATACTCTCGAATTTCCGAATTGTATAACATTCCTAAATTTTAATGTACAAATACAGTGCACCTAATGAAGTCAAGGTATGGGGTAGGAAGAGAATGGAAACAAAATATTAACAACTATGGATTTGAGGGGGCAGCTAGGTGGTGCAGTGGATAAAGCACCGGCCCTGGATTCAGGAATACCTGAGTTCAAATCCTGCCTCAGACACTTGATACTTACTAGCTGTGTGACCCTGGGCAAGTCACTTAACCCTCATTGCCCCGCAAAAAACCCAAAACAAAACGAAACAAAACAAAAAAACAAAACAAAACAAAAAACAACTGTGGATTTGGGGGCTGTGAATTTGATGGTATAAATGAAGGTATTAAGGAAGTAGAAAAAAAATTATTATGAGCCGAGAAAATAGTGATCAATGATTTTTATATGTGTTATCTTCAGATAACTCATGTTGCTTCTTGCTGATCATGGTTTTCCTTCTCAATAGTTTACTTGCCATCTATTTCAAGATAATTTTCTTTTCTTTTTTTCTGGTAAACCTCAAAATAGAAAAACAACAGCACCAAAAGCACAGTTCTTTTTTTTTTTCTGGATGTAGAGATCCCCTTCCATCATGGATCCCCTGGAACTCTTCTGTACCATTGCACTGGTGAGAAGAATCTAGTCCATCACAGTAGATCAACACACAATGTTGATGATACTGTGTACAATGTTCTTCTGGTTCTGCTCATCTCACTCATCATCAGCCCATGCAAGTCCCTCCAGGTTTCTCTGAACTCCTCCTGCTCATCGTTTCTTATAGCACAATAGAATTCCATTACATTCACATACCACAACTTGTTCAGCCACTCCCCAATTGATGGGCAACCCTTCAATTTCCAATTCCTTGCCACCATGTAAAGAGCAGCTATAAATATTTTTGTAAATGTGGGTCCCTTTTCCCTTTCCATGATTTATTTGAGCAAAAGACCCAAAAGTGGTATTGCTGGGTCAAAGGGTATGCACAGCTTTATCACCCTTTGGCATAATTCCAAATTGCTCTCCAGAATGGTTGGATCAGTTCACAGCTCCACCAACAATGCATTAGTTTTCCAACTTTCCCACAGCTTCTTCAACATTCATTATTTTCCTTTTTTGTAATACTAGCCAATATGATAGGTGTCATGTGGTATCTCAGAGTTGTTTTAATTTATATCTCTCTAATCAATAGTGATTTAGAGCATTTTTTCATATGGGAATAGATAGCTTTTATTTCTTCATCAGAAAACTGCCTGTTCATATCCTTTGACCATTTCTCAATTAGGGAATGACTTGGATTCTTATAAATTTGATTTAGTTCCCTATATATTTTAGAAATGAGACCTTTATCTGAAGTACTGGCCATAAAAATTATTTCCCAGCTTTCTGCCTCCCTTCTAATTTTGGATGCATTGCTTCTGTTTGTACAAAACCTTTTTAATTCAATGTAATCAAAATCATCCATTTTGCATTTCATAATATTCTCTATCTCTTGTTTGGTCATAAATTGTTCTCCTTTCCAAAGATCTGAAAGGTAGACTATTCCTTCCTCTCCTAATTTACCTATGGTATCACTTCTTATGTCTAAATCATGTACTCATTTTGACCTTATTTTAGTATAAGGTGTAAGATGTTGGTCTATGCCTAATTTCTGCCATACTATCTTCCAGTTTTTTCAGCAGTTTTTGTCAAATACTGAGTTCCTATCCCAGAAGCTGGAGTCTCTGGGTTTATCAAACACTGCATCATTAATGTCATTTGCTACTGTGTCTCCTGTACCTAGCCTATTCCATTGATCCTCCACTCTATTTTTTAGCCAGTACCAGATAGTTTTCATGACTCCCACTTTATAGTAAAGCTCCAAATTTGGTACAGCTAACCCACCTTCCTGTGCATTTGTTTTCATTATTTCCCTTGATATTTTTGACTTTTTGTTTTTCCAGATGAATTTTGTTATTATTTTTTCTAGCTCTATAAAATAATTTTTAGGTAGTTTGATTGGTATGGCACTGAATAGGTAACACTATACTAGTGGAGCATCTGAATCTCCCCCTCTCAGAATTAGATAAATCTAGCCAAAAAATAAATAAGAAAGAAGTGAAAGAGGTGAATAGAATACTAGAAAAGTTAGACATGATAGATGTCTGCAGAAAACTGAATGGGGATAGAAAGGAATATACCCTTTTCTCAGCAGTACATGGCACATTTTCAAAAACTGACCATGTATTAGGGCACAAAAACATCACAGTCAAATGTAGAAAGGCAGAAATAGTAAATGCATCCTTCTCAGATCATGATGCAATAAAAATTACATGTAAGAAAGAGCCATGGAAAAGTAGGCTGAAAATCAATTGGAAACTAAATAATTTCATTCTAAAGAATGAATGGGTCAAACAACAAATCATAGAAACAATCAATAACTTTATCCAAGAGAATGACAATAATGAGACAACATACCAAAATCTATGGGATGCAGCCAAAGCAGTGTTTAGGGAAAAATTTATAACTCTAACTGCTTACATGAATAAAAAAGAGAAAGAGGAGATAAATGAATTGAGCATGCAACTTAGAAAGCTAGAAAGAGAACAAATTAGAAATCCCCAATTAGATACTAAACTAGATATCCTGAAAATTAAAGGAGAAATTAATAAAATTGAAAGCAAGAAAACTATAGAATTAATCAATAAAACTAAGAGCTGGTTTTATGAAAAAAAACAACAACAATAAATTAGATAAAATAATGGTTAGTTTTATTAAAAAAAAAAAAGAAAGAAGAAAACCAAATTACCAGTATCAAAAATGAAAGGGTTGATGTTACCACCAATGAAATGAAAATTAAATCAATAATTAGGAATTATTTTCCCAACTGTATGCCAATAAATTTGACAATCTAAATGAAATGGATCAATATTTACAAAAATACAAACTGCCCAGGTTAACTGAAGAGGAAATAAAATCCTTAAATAAGCCCATATTAGAAAAAGAAATTGAAGAAGCCATTAATGAATTCCCTAAGAAAAAATCCCCAGGGCCAGATGGGTTTACGGGTGAATTCTACCAAACATTTAAAGAACAATTAATTCCAATATTATACAAATTATTTGGAAAAATAGGTGAAGGAGTTCTACCCAATTCGTTTTATGACACAAATATGGTGGTGATACCAAAACCAGGCATAGCAAAAACAAAGAAAGAAAATTATAGACCAATTTCCCTAATGAATATTGATTCTAAAATCTTAAACAAGATATTAGCAAGGAGATTACAGCAAGTGATCACCAGGATAACACACTATGACCAAGTGGGATTTATACCAGGAATTCAGGGTTGGTTCAACATCAGGAAAACTATCAACACAATCAACCACATCAATAAGAAAACTAACCAAAATCATATGATTATCTCAATAGATGCAGAGAAAGCTTTTGACAAAACACAGCACCCATTCCTAATAAAAACACTAGAGAGCTTAGGAATAGGTGGAGCTTTCCTTAAAATAGTAAACAGTATCTACCTAAACCATCTGCAAGCATGATACATAATGGAGATAAGTTAGAGGCCTTCCCAATGTTAAGGGCTAAAATTCTAGCTAAACTGTCTAAAATATCTAATGAGTGGTCGCCAATAAATTATAAGCTTTAGCAAGAGTTAGACTTTTAAGCATTTATTAAGGAGAATAAGAATTTGGTAAAGAGAGAGAGAAAGGCCTAGATTTCTATCTATTAAAGGGAGAGCACATTTTTAGCTCCCTTCTCCGCCAGCGTCCTCAGGAAAGCGAGTGAGACCGAGTGCCAGTCTCTTCCTTCCTCCTCCCACTTGCCCGCGTCACTTCCTCATGCCAAAGAAAAGACTCCTGGTCTTGCCCTCAAAGACCTTCGCTTCATGGGCAGAACTCTTCTACAGTAAGTCTCCAGCAGGTGGCGTTATTCCAATCGTTACAGTTCCCCGCTTTGTTTCCTCAAGAAACGGTATGTTTCCTTGATGAAACAGTCAAAAATAACAGAATATAATAACCTATGCTAACTAACAATATGTGAACAACAATATAGAAAAGGGAGAGAGGAAAGTTTTGTCCAGAGGGGCGATTTTTTGTCCTCATGAACCGACGCTTTGACATTGGTCTTGCAAAGGGAGGGCCTCTGCAGAGAGTACATATTACAGATGGTGTATATTATAACAGAAAGAGAAAAGAGAAAAAAACAAAAACAAAATAAAACTGTTCATTTAAAGTCTCTGAAAGTCTTTTCTCAGATGTCCTCTAGGTGTAGTCGTGGAATGGAAGTCTTTTCAGGGGTTGATGTGTGGATGCTGGTAGTCAGCCAGGAAAATTTCCTACAAAATTGAGCTTAACACAACTTTAAAATAGCTTTGTCAATAATCAAATCAAACAATGAAAGTTCTCAAAAACATGTCTAAGGGAATTCAGAATCTTAGTTGTTACACATGAAACATATAATAAAACAAAAATTGAAACATTCTTTAAAATTATAATATTCCTATAGTCCCCCCTTATGGAGAGTAATTGAGAAGACAGTTGCTGTGATATTAATTTTTAAAAAATAATTTTTATCTTTGTTTCATCACTTTTTGCATCATATGCCTAATTATCCTCATGCCATTATGAGAAATTCAAAAATCTAATATAATTGGTAACAGATGTCAAGGCCAAATTCAACACTATTTATCACGACACCTGAGAAAATTATGGGGGTTACCATAAAAGAACAGAGAAATGATGGGATATGAGCATTCCCACACTTGAGCAATATGTACTGCCCATACAGTATGCCAGGCTTAAAATAGGTGGATGGAATATATGTCCATGCCACCGAACATATTGGAGGAAACTGAGTCAGACTTAATCAGATGCATGGGATTGAGATGTCCATGGCATCAGGCATATAGGGAGCATAGAAGCCAGGTGTAGAAGTGAGATGGATGGGATCAATACTTCCAGCCATCTGTACAATATTGTAGGGAAAAATAAAATAAAATATTAAACCAAGAGAATCCAATCTGTTAAGGGCTAAAATTCTAGCTAAACTGTCTAAAATATCTAATGAGTGGTCGCCAATAAATTATAAGCTTTAGCAAGAGTTAGACTTTTAAGCATTTATTAAGGAGAATAAGAATTTGGTAAAGAGAGAGAAAAAGGCCTAGATTCCTATCTATTAAAGGGAGAGCACATTTCTAGCTCCCTTCTCCGCCAGAGTCCAGAGGAAAGAGCCCCGAGACTCCGCGCCAGTCTCTTCCTTCCTCCTCCCACTAGTCCGCGTCACTTCCTGATACCAAAGACAAGACTCCTGGTCTTGCCCTCAAAGACCTTCGCTTCATGGGCAGAACTCTTCTACAGTTAGTATCCAGCAGGTGGCGTTATTCCAATCATTACAGTCCCCCCTGTTGTTCCTCAAGAAACAAAATGTTTCCTTGACGGAACAGTAAAAAGAATATAATAACTATTGCTAACTAATAATATGTGAACAACAATATAGAAAAGGAAGAGAGGAAAGTTTTGTCCAGAGGGGCGATTTTTTGTCCTCATGAACTGACGCTTTGACATTAGTCTTGCAAAGGGAGGGCCTCTGCAGAGAATACATGTTACAGATGGTGTATATTATAACAGAAAGAGAAAAAAAACAACAAAAACAACAAATCAAAACTGTTCATTTAAAGTCTCTGAAAGTCTTTTCTCAGATGTCCTCTAGGTGTAGTCGTAGAATGGAAGTCTTTTCAGGGGTTGATGTGTGGATGCTGGTAATCAGCCAGGAAATTTCCTACAAAATTGAGCTTAACACAACTTTAAAATAGCTTTGTCAATAATCAAATCAAACAATGAAAGTTTTCAAAAACATGTCTAAGGGAATTCAGAATCTTAGTTGTTACACATGAAACATATAATAAAACAAAAATTGAACCATTCTTTAAAATTATAATATTACTATAGTCCCCCCCTTATGGAGGGTAATTGAGAAGACAATTGCTGCGATATTAATTATTAAAAATAATTTTTTTATCTTTGTTTCATCACTTTTTGCATCATCTGCCTAATTATCCTCATGCCATTATGAGAAATTAAAAAATCTAATATAATTGGTAACAGGTGTCAAGGCCAAATTCAACACTGTATTTATCATGACACCTGAGATAATTATGGGGGTTACCATAAAAGAACAGAGAAATGATGGGATATGAACATTCCCACACTTGAGCAATATATACTGTCCATGCAGTATGCCAGGCTTAAAATAGGTGGATGGAATACATGTCCATGCCACCAAACATATTGGAGGAAACTGAGTCAGACTTAATCAGATGCATGGGATTGAAATGGTCCATGGCATCAGGCATATAGGAGGGAGCATAGAAGCCATGTGTAGAAGTGAGATGGGTGGGATGAATACTTCCAGCCATCTGTACAATATTGTGGGGAAAAATAAAATAAAATATTAAACCAAGAGAATCCAACCTCAACATTTGTCAAAAGCCGTTCCCTTGGCCATACCTTGACTTCATGCATGTCTCCCCTCATGTGACAGTTCAGTGTCTGCTCTTGCATGTATTCCTCTTGTGATTGGATGGCATCTTGGCCAACTGGCATCTGATAACTCAGAATAAAGGCAATTAATGTCTTAAATGATAAGTTCCCATAATCCAAGTCTCATATGTATTTAAAAATTGAGGATAATAAATGATTGCAAAAAATGTGAATACATCTTGACTCAGAACACAATATATAATTATGCAACAATTTCAAATAATACCCCTTTTTTAAAAACTTAGTATACAATTACTTTTGTGAAAAATATGAATATATTTAAATACAAGTTAAAGCATAACAGAATCTCAAAGAACTTTTTTTTTTGAAAAAAGAAAACTTTTACAAATGTTCCCCTCTTTTTTTTTTTTTTTGGAATATGCTTATCAAAAATAATACTTCTAGAATCAATTTACACTTGCCATGGCAAACAATTTGCTAGGGAAATGCTTTAAAGAGTTTGATCAAATAATCAGTTGAGAAAAAATAACAAAAACAAACAACTCAGAATATGGGAGCACAATACTCCTAGAATTAACATTGTATAATAAAATCAAAACCATCTTGCAATGTTTCAAAATTAGATAGACAAATGAATAGAAGAAAATACACATGGAACAATAAAAGACAATGAAATTCAAACTAAGGAAGTCTAAATGAATGTGAACTTAATATTAATAAGAGTATTATAAAATATAAACTTGATCACATGACTATAAAAAGCTTTTACAAATATTCTCCTTGTTTTAAAAACTAAGTATGACACAATCTCAAAAGCATGAAAATCTCTATGAAAATAAACCCATACCATTAATTTCAAAATGTATATGTAATAGCATAGAAATCCTATGTAACCTCTGAACTGATATTAATACTCTGAGTGAATTCAGAACACCTTTGATTCCAATATCTAAAATCCCCAATACTCATATCAATAACGTGCTGCTTACTTCTACATTTCTGTAAAATATATACCCTTCCATGGCAAAAGAGGCAGAGTCTTGAACTATGTTGATTGTCATTCTTATTCAGCTTAAGTTTTTCTTCTTTAACCCCTCTATATTGTCTGTCAGTCTTTTCACCATACAAATGCTTTATAAGATTACTAATTAAAGACAAAAGCAGGTTAGCAAAATTATGAACAAAACGAGCATATCTGGAATTTAAAGAGTTTTCTAAGATTGTCTCAAAAGCACAGCCAGGCCGGGGAAGGGCTGAGCCTGAAGCTGCAAATGCAGGTAGAGAAAGTTGAGCATGCGCATTAGATCTTTGGACTTCCCGGGCCAGGGAAGCAATGGGCTTGGCCATGGGAGGAGTAGAGGGTGGGGTTTGGAGAGGAGGGGAGGGACCAGAGCAATTAGAATCAGACTTGATTTTGAACTCAGGCCTGGATTCCTCTTCCCCCACTTGGCCTCCAGGTGCTAGGGGATTAAAAGCTTCTAGAGGGTGGGTCATTGCCTCCAGGCATGCAAAATTAAAGCAACAATTAGTGTTAGAACTGGGAAAAGCTGCAGGAATCTCTTCAGGTTTCTCTGAAAAAGCATGGTTGGGAGAGGGAGAGATATTTCCTTGTGTGAGTAAGTTGCTGGCTCTTTTAACAAAAATAAAAAGAAAAATAGAAAATCCACAAAAACAAAGCATTAACATGATCTTATCTCCCATTTGTCTGGTTAAACAGACTAAAATCAAAAATAGGGTAATTAGGGAGTTTAAAAGGTCCATTCGAAAAAATTTAAAGGAAAACACAGCCAGTGCGCCAGTACTTAGCAGTTAAAGGGAGAGGGAGGGGAAATTTCTTACCCAACCAGCAGATCAGAAGACTGAGGGTTAGCTTTCCTCTTCGTGGTCAGCCACCTGTTAAGGGCTAAAATTCTAGCTAAACTGTCTAAAATATCTAATGAGTGGTCGCCAATAAATTATAAACTTTAGCAAGAGTTAGACTTTTAAGCATTTATTAAGGAGAATAAGAATTTGGTAAAGAGAGAGAAAAAGGCCTAGATTCCTATCTATTAAAGGGAGAGCACATTTCTAGCTCCCTTCTCCGCCAGAGTCCAGAGGAAAGAGCCCCGAGACTCCGCGCCAGTCTCTTCCTTCCTCCTCCCACTAGTCCGCGTCACTTCCTGATACCAAAGACAAGACTCCTGGTCTTGCCCTCAAAGACCTTCGCTTCATGGGCAGAACTCTTCTACAGTTAGTATCCAGCAGGTGGCGTTATTCCAATCGTTACAAACCTCAACATTTGTCAAAAGCCGTTCCCTCGGCCATACCTTGACTTCATGCATGTCTCCCCTCATGTGACAGTTCAGTATCTGCTCTTGCATGTATTCCTCATTTTGTGATTGGATGGCATCTTAGCCAACTGGCATCTGATAACTCAGAATAAAGGCAATTAATGTCTTAAATGATAAGTTCCCATAATCCAAGTCTCATATGGATTTAAAAATTGAGGATAATAAATGATTGCAAAAAATGTGAATACATCTTGACTCAGAACACAATATATAATTATGCAACAATTTCAAATAATACCCCTTTTTTTAACTTAGTATACAATTACTTTTGTGAAAAATCAGAACATATTTAAATACAAGTTAAAGCACAACAGAATCTCAAAGAAAATTTTTTTTTGAAAAAAGAAAACTTTTACAAACGTTCCCCTCTTTTTTTTTTTTTGGAATATGCTTATTAAAAATAATACTTCTTTACACTTGCCATGGCAACCAATTTGCCAGGGAAATGCTTTAAAGAGTTTGATCAAATAATCAGTTGAGAGAAAAAAAAAATAACAAAAACAACTCAGAATATGGGAGTGCAATACTCCTAGAATTAACATTCTGTAATAAAATCAAAACCATTTTGCAATGTTTCAAAATTAGATAGACAAATGAATAGAAGAAAATACACATGGAACAATAAAAGACAATTAAATTCAAACTAAGGAAATCTAAATGAATATGAACTTAATATTAATAAGAGTATTATAAAATATAAACTTGATCACATGACTAAAAAGCTTTTACAAATATTCTCCTTGTTTTAAAAACTAAGTATAAAATACAATCTCAAAAGCATGAAAATCTCTCAAAATAAACCGATACCATTAATTTCAAAATGTATATGTAATAGCATAGAAATCTATGTAACCTCTGAACTGACATTAATAATCTGAGTGAAGTTAGAACACTTTTGATTCCGGTATCTAAAATCCCCACTACTCATGTCAATACCTTGCTGCTTACTTCTACATTTCTGTAAAATATGTACCCTTCCATGGCAAAAGAAGCGGAGTCTTGAACTATGTTGATGATTGTCATTCTTATTCTGCTTAAGTTTTTCTTCTTTAACCCCTCTATATTGTCTGTCAGTCTTTTCACCATACAAATGCTTTATAAGATTACTAATTAAAGACAAAAGCAGGTTAGCAAAATAATGAACAAAATGAGTATATCTGGAATTTAAAGGGTTTTCTAAGGTTGTCTCAGAAGCACAGCCATGCTGGGGAAGGGCTGAGCCTGAAGCTGCAAATGTAGTTAGAGAAAGCTGAGCATGCTCATCAGATCTCTGGACTTCCCAGGCAGGGGAAGCAATGGGCTTGGCCATGGGAGGAGTAGAGGGTGGGGTCTGGAGAGGAGGGGAGGGACCAGAGCAATTTGAATCAGACTTGATTTTGAACTCAGGCCTGGATTCCTCTTCCCCCACTTGGCCTCCAGGTGCTAGGGGATTAAAAGCTTCTAGAGAGTGGGTCATTGCCTCCAGGCATGCAAAATTAGAGCAACAATTAGTGTTAGAACTGGGAAAAGCTTCAGGAATCTCTTCAGGTTTCTCTGAAAAAGCATGGTTGGGAGAGGGAGAGATATTTCCTTGTGTGAGTAAGTTGCTGGCTCTTTTAACAAAAATAAAAAGAAAAATAGAAAATCCACAAAAACAAAGCATTAACATGATCTTATCCCCCATTTGTCTGGTTAAACGGACTAAAATCCAAAATAGGGTAATTAGGGAGTTTAAAAGGTCCATTTGAAAAAATTTAAAGGAAAACACAGCCAGTACGCCAGTGCTTAGCAGTTAAAGGGAGAAGGTAGGGGAAATTTCTTACCCAACCAGAAGATCAGAAGTGAGGTTCAGCTTTCCTCTTCGTGGTCAGCCATCTGTTAAGGGCTAAAATTCTAGCTAAACTGTCTAAAATATCTAATGAATGGTCGCCAATAAATTATAAGCTTTAGCAAGAGTTAGACTTTTAAGCATTTATTAAGGAGAATAAGAATTTGGTAAAGAGAGAGAGAAAGGCCTAGATTTCTATCTATTAAAGGGAGAGCACATTTCTAGCTCTGCTCTCCACCAGAGTCCAGAGGAAAGAGCATGAGACTGAGCGCCAGTCTCTTCCTTCCTCCTCCCACTCGCCCGTGTCACTTCCTCATGCCAAAGAAAAGACTCCTGGTCTTGCCCTCAAAGACCTTCGCTTCATGGGCAGAACTCTTCTACAGTAAGTCTCCAGCAGGTGGCGTTATTCCAATCGTTACACCAATAAGATCAGGGGTGAAACACGGACGTCCATTATCACCTCCATTATTCAATATTGTACTAGAAATGTTAGCATTAGCAATCAGAAAAGAAAAAGGAATTAACGGAATCAGAATAGGCGAGGAGGAAACAAAACTATCACTCTTTGCAGATGATATCATGGTATACTTAGAGAATCCTAGAGAATCAACTCAAAAATTACTTGAAACAATTAACAACTTTAGTAAAGTAGCAGGATATAAAATACATCCACATGAATCATCAGTATTCCTATACATGACCAACAAAGTGTAGCAGCAAGAGATAGAAAGAGAAATTCCATTTAAAGTAATGGTAGATAATACAAAATACTTAGGAGTCTACTTGCCAAGACAAATGCAGGAACTCTATGAACACAATTACCAAACACTTTTCACACAAATCAAATAATATCTAAATAATTGGAAAGATTTCAATTGTTCATGGATAGGCAGAGCTAATATAGTAAAAATGACAATTCTACCTAAATTCATTTCAAGATAATTTGGGGAAATCTGTGATGGTTTGAATTTCTAGAGTTGAAAACTACATGGCCCCTTAGGGAAATGAGAACATCTCCAGTTATCCAGACTTTTGGTATTTCTGCAGGATTTCTCAAAGAGTGCTGACAGTGGATTGTTCTGCCATTATACCAGAAAGGGTCCCATGAATACTAAGGTCATAGCCAGTCCTCAGTTCAAAAAGTGGCAATGTATCCCTGTTATCGAGGGAAATGAAATACAGATTCTGGGCCTTCCACAGACTGACCACCAACAGAGATTTTCTAGAATTACTCTTCATGATGCCACTATAGCATCCTAATAGTGCAATCACCTTGCCTTACTTGCCTTTGCCAAATGCCCCTTGTACTATCACACTCTCCAACCTCCACATGCAGCTCTCCTCGTGGAATGTCAGGTCTCTCCTCTCTCCCTCTGCAAACCTTGTCCTTCCTTCATGGACTCTCCCTGATATATACTCCCAGCTGGAAGTCATCTCCTCCTGGTTATTTCTCTTTGTACACTTTCACAACACTGAGGTCATTCAACACTTTTCTTTTCATTGTTGGTGTTCATCTCTTCCATTTCAAAGGGAATTACATCTTCCTGAAAGGTAGAGTTACCATGTCTTTGAAGTTAGACCAAGGCCATATTAGCTAGACAGGCAACTTGCATGTAAACAGATTGTGACTGAATACGTAGTATCATGTTTACTGAGGAGCAGGGAGTAGAGTGAATGGGGGGTATATTTCAGACTCAGAATCACATTGGAAAAAGAGGGTACAAATGGATTTTGAAAATTTTCAGGTCAAAGATGATCAAGAAAAAGAGGAAGAAAACAAGAATGAAAGAAGTAGCAATGAGGAAGTGGCACAACTATCAGCGATTCAAATACAATGGAACAATACATCCAGTTCATGTAAGACTGAATGAATGGGGCAGCTGGGTGGCTCAGTGGATAAAGCACCGGCCCTGGAGTCAGGAGTATCTGAGTTCAGATCTGGCCTCGGACACTTGATACTTACTATCTGTGTGACCCTGGGCAAGTCACTTGACCCCCATTGCCCCGCAAAAACAACAACAACAAAAAAAGAAGAAGACTGAATGAATGATCATGGCCTCAGTTCATAGGAGATTCAATAAAAATTGTGTAGCTCAAGATCAGCCTAAGGGAATAGAAGAGAGATATCAGAGATGTTAGGAGTGGTGACAGAGTTAATTTAGAATTGCCTTGTATCTGGATTTTGTCTAGCAAATCAAGCACGTGGGTAAGGAATGACCTATATCTAGATAATCACCTCCTGGTACAGCTAGGTGGTGCAGTGGATAGAGCACTGGCCCTGGAATCAGTAGGACCTGAGTTCAAATCTGGCCTCAGACACTTAACACTTAGGAGCTGTGTGACCCTGGGCAAGTCACTTAACCCCAATTGCCTCACCAAAATTTTTTTTTTTTAAAGATAGTCACCTCTTTTGCTTGACCTTCTTTTGGCTGCTTATGAAAAATACCACCAAGAGGACAAGAACAATAACAAAAAAGCAACCACAAGAGTGCAAATACTAAGCTTCACTCTGCATTCAGACTCCATCATTCTTTTTCTGAATGTGGAGAGCCTCTTCCACCATAAGCCTTTTGGCATTGCCTTTGATCATTGTTTTGCTGAGAAGAATTAAGTTGATCACAGTTGTCCCTCAAAAAATGTTGTTGATACTGTGTGCAATGTTCTCTGGGTTCTGTTCATTTCATTCAGCATCAATTCATGTCAGTCTTTCTTTAACCCATCTACTTATTTCATACAGCACAATGGCATGCCATTACATTCATATACCACAACTTGATCAGCCAATCCCCAATTGATGGGCGTCCCCTCAATTTCCAATTCTTTGCTACCACAAAACGAGCAGCTATAAATATTTTTGCACATGTGCATCCTTTTTGTTTTTTATGATCTCTTGGGGAAATAGTCCTAGTATTTCTGGGTCAAAGGTCATGCACAATTTTGGGTTTTTTTTGTTTGTTTATTTGCCTTTTGGGGCAGGGTTCCAAATTGCTCTCCAGAAAGGCTGGATCAGTTCACACCTCCACCAGCAGTGCATCAGTGTTCCAGTTTTCCCATATCTTCTCCAACATTGGTCATTGTCCTTTTTCATCATATTAGCCAACTGGATAGGTGGGAGGTGTCACTTCAGAGTCATTTTAATTTGCGTTTCTCTAATCCCTAGTGATTGAGAACATGTTTTCATATGGCTGCTTATAGTTTTAATTACATCATTTGAAAACTGCCTGTTCATATCCTTTGACTTTAGGATCATCAATTTAGGAATGACATGTATTCTTGGATATTTGATTCAGTTCTCTATATCTTTTCAATATGAGGCCTTTATCAGAAATACTGCCTTTAAAAGGTGTTTCCCAGCTTTCTGCTTTCTTTCTTTTTTAATTTTTTTTTTTAGGCACACAATGAGGGTTAAAGTGACTTGTCCAAGGTCACACAGCTAGGAAGTGTCAAGAGTCAGAGGCTAGATTTGAACTCAGGACCTCCTGAATCCAGGGCCAGCGCTTTATCCACAGTGCCACCTAGCTGCCCCTCTACTTTCTAATCTTGTTTGCAATGATTTTCTTTGGGCAAAAACTTTTGAATTTAATGTAGTCAAAATGATCCACTCTACATTTCATAATGTTCTCTATCTCATCTGTGCTCATTAATTCTTCCCTTCTCCACAGTTCTGACAAGCAAACTATTCCTTGCTTTTATAATTTGCCTATGGTATAAGCCTTTATGTCTAGACCTTGTACTCATTTTGACTTTCCTTTGGTGAATGGTATGAGATGCTGGTCTATGCCCAGTTTCTGCCATACTGTTTTCTAACTTTTCCTAGCAGTTCTGTCAAATAGTGAGATTTTATCCCAGAGGCTAGACTTTGGGTTTATCAAACAGGAGAGTGCTATATTCATCTAATGTTTTGTGTGCCTAACCTATTCCACTGATCCCCTCACTATTTCTTAGCCAGTACCAAATAGTTTAGATGATTGCTGCTTTGTAATATAGTTTTGAATCTGGTACGGCTAGGCCCCCTTCCTTTGCATTTGTTGCGATTGGCGAGAAATCTGAAAGGAACAGAGAAAATGGACACAAGCATATGTGAAGCAAGTGCAGTTTATTGCAAGCTTTTTCTCCTTTATATAGTCATTTTAAACAAAGAAATTCATGCATCAGCACAAAAATGTACGAAAGCTGGATGTACCGTTATTATAATTTTTCCCAAGAGAAAAACACACGTATGTGAGGTCAGAGTGACCTGCTTGTTACCATCCAGACCCAGAGATAAAGATAAGAGAGAAAGGAATGCATGGGAAAAAGGGGAAGAGGAGCCTCCTTTGAGTCAAGGAAGAGGAGCCTGTTATCGTCTCACTGCTATTCCAAGTTAACCCATTAGAGTCTCACTACAGCATTTTTTTTTATTAATTCCCTTGATATTCTTGACCTTTAATACAGAACTCATCATACTACACCACAGGTGCTACAATTGTGCTTATATGACTGAAGGCCGAGTTACTGTTAACCTTTGCTAATAAATGGGGTAATTTTCAGTGTTTTCCTCACTGAATTCTTCTTGTTTCTAGACAATGATGATGAAAAATATAGACCTTTTGCGATCATCGATTGAAGAGCCCACTCGTAGATGCTGGGGATTGCCTTCTTTATGGTAAGACCTGTCTTGTAGATGGGTTTTAATTGTATACCCACCATCTTTTTCCTTTACTCTTTTTCTTGGAGTACTGTCTACAGATTTTCAGCTAGAGTTCTGAGTGTGGGCAGGCAGAGGAAATTAGTTCAAAGCTTGCTCTTCCAATTTTACCTGTTTGCCCATAGGCAAGAGGCTTTCAAATCCTTTAGACTTAATTTCCTCATCTTAAATATCAGGGAGTAGGACTAGAATGACACCCAGCATCTCAAAGTGTGGCATTACTCTCTTCTGCCAAGCCACAGTGTGAGTGGGCCAGCAGACACACTCCTGTGACTGTGGTCAGGACTGAAACATCAGAAAGTGACTGGGACTATTTCAAGTGCCATCCAACTCTGGGCTCATTATCAAAGACTTTACGAAGGGGAAGAAAGAAATCACTGGTCAATGTGCCCAAACATAAAAGAATTCCTTAGTCATTTGTCCACATGCATGCACACAAAGGAACGCAGATTTTTTTTTTTGCAGGGCAATGAGGGTTAAGTGACTTGCCCAGGGTCACACAAGCCGGATTTGAACCCAGGTAGTCCTGAATCCAGGGCCGGTGCTTTACCACTGTGCCATCTAGCTGCCCCCGGAACATAGATTTTTAATGTACATATTTCCCTTTCATGCTAGACATAGAGGAGTTGGAGCAGATAAAGTTTCTTGGTTCAATGATATTATAAATTTGACTCAGTTTCTACCATGGAACCTTAACTGTTTATTAAAATAGGTCCTCTTTTGTTCACTTTGGATTTCAGAAGCCTCATAAAGAGGTTGCATGTGTCACCAAAAGGGACACAAGGCTAGCCTGAGGTAAACTTTTATCCTAGTGAATTTTTGCTGTCAATTTAAATATGGCTAATTTCCCATTCTATCCCCTCTATGGTCAGTTTCTTTGTAAGATGGATTGTGAGCAAGAAAAATAGACACACAAGCTTCTGTGGTAGTGGGTTTGTTTATGTATCATAATTACCAAGGAGTGGTTGTGAGATGTGAGGTTGATAATCGGTGTTACAAAAGTTGATTGTTCAATGCAGACCTTAGAGCAAATGATTTCTAAGAGCCTTTCCATGTCTGACATTCTATGGTTTGTAGATTGTATGATATTCTAAGCTTTTCAGTTTCATCTCCCTTTCTTATCCTGGCACCTTAGCATCAAGTCAGGAAAAGGAAAAGGGGAGATAAAATGACTGAATGAAAGAATACTTTGAAAGGGGAAGCTCGAGCCAAAAGATCTTTAAGATTTCTTTTAGCTCTGGTATTCTAGAATTTCCAGGTTGTATGTCATTCCAGCATTTTTAGTCTATTCTTCCCTTCATGTATTGGGAGGATGAAAAATTTTATTTCCTTGTCAAGTCCAAAATATGAGACCACACCTTTTAAAATGTAAGTTTCACAAATCAAACGGTAAAACAGAAGTGAATCCATAGAAGGTGTTGGATTGACAAATGAATGCATTAATAAATCAGAATGAATTAATTAGAACCATTTAAGGTGCTTAAGTTGTTCTTGTAAGGGCCATGTGGATCAACCTCTAACATCATGAGATTCTAAGATTTTATAACCATATACATGGTTCATTCAGCATCTATACTCCACAGTTCTTTTTTTTCCCTGGATTTGGAGATCCTCTTCCATCATGGATCCCCTGGAACTCTTCTGTACCATTGCACTGGTGAGAAGAATCTAGTCCATCACAGTAAATCAACACACAATGTTGATGATACTGTGTACGATGTTCTTCTGGTTCTGCTCATCTCACTCATCATCAGCCCATGCAAGACGTCCAGGTTTCTCTGAACTCCTCCTGCTCATCATTTCTTACAGCACAATAGTATTCCATTACATTCATATGCCACAACTTGTCCAGCCATTCCCCAGTTGATGGGCATCCCTTCAACTTCCAATTCCTTGCCACCATATAAAGAGCAGCTATAAATATTTTTGTGCATGTGGGTCCCTCTCCCCTTTCCATGATCTCTTTGGGCAAAACACCCCAAAGTGGTATTGCTGGGTCAAGGGGTATGCACAGCTTTATAGCCATTTGGGCATAATTCCAAATCGCTCTCCAGAATGGTTGGATCAGTTCACAGCTCCACCAACAATGCATTAGTGTTCCAATTTTTCCACAGCTTCTCCAACATTTATTATTTTCCTTTTTTGTCATTTTAGCCAATCTGATAGGTGTCAGGTGGTACCTCAGAGTTGTTTTAATTTGCATCTCTCTAATCATTAGAGATTTAGAGCATTTTTTCATATGGGAATAGATAGCTATGGTTTCTTCATTAGAAAACTGCCTTTTCATATCCTTTGACCATTTCTCAATTGGGGAATGACTTGGATTCTTATAAATTTGATTTAGTTCCCTATACATTTTAGAAATGAGGCCTTTATCAGAAGTATTGGCCATAAAAATTGTTTCCCAGCTTTCTGCCTCCCTTCTTTTTTTTTTTTAAAGTGAGGCAATTGGGGTTAAGTGACTTGCCCAGGGTCACACAGCTAGTAAGTGTCAAGTGTCTGAGGCCGGATTTGAACTCAGGTACTCCTGAATCCAGGGCAGGTGCTTTATCCACTGTGCCACCTAGCCGCCCCCTCTGCCTCCCTTCTAATTTTGGATGCATTGCTCCTGTTTGTACAAAACCTTTTTAATTTAATGTAATCAAAATCATCCATTTTGCATTTTATAATATTCTCTATCTCTTGTTTGGTCATAAACTGTTTTCCTTTCCAAAGATCTGAAAGTTAGACTATTCCTTTCTCTCCTAATTTACCTATGGTATCACCTTTTATGTCTAAATCATGTATCCATTTTGACCTTATTTTAGTATAAGGTCTAAGATGTTGGTCCATGCCTAATTTCTGCCATACTATCTTCCAGTTTTCCTAGCAGTTTTTGACAAATACTGAATTCCTATCCCAGAAGCTGGAGCCTTTGGGGTTATCAAACAGTACATTACTAATGTCTTTTACTGCTGTGTCTCCTGTGCCTAGCCTATTCCACTGATCCTCTACTCTATTTCTTAGCCAGTACCAGATAGTTTTGATGACTGCCACTGTATAGTAAAGCTCCAGATTTGGTACAGCTAACCGACCTTCCTGTGCTTTTCTTTTTCATTATTTCCCTTGATATTCTTGACTTTTTATTTTTCCAGATGAATTTTGTTATTATTTTTTCTAGCTCTATAAAATAATTTTAGGTAGTCTGATTGGCATGGCACTGAATAAGTACATTGATTTAGGTAGTATTGTCATTTTTTACTATATTAGCTCTGCCTATCCATGAGCAATTGATAGCTTTCCAATTATTTAGATGTGATTTGATTTGTGTGAAGAGTGTTTGGTAATTGTGTTCATAGAGCTCCTGGGTTTGTCTTGGCAAGTAGACTCCCAAGTATTTTATATTATCTACCGTTACTTTAAATGGAATTTCTCTTTCTATCTCTTGCTGCTGGACTTTGTTGGTCATGTATAGAAATGCTGATGATTTATGTGGATTTATTTTATATCCTGCTACTTTGCTAAAGTTGTTAATTGTTTCAAGTAATTTTTGAGTTGATTCTCTAAGTATACCATCATATCATCTGCAAAGAGTGATAGATTTGTTTCCTCCTTGCCTATTCTAATTCCTTTAATTCCTTTTTCTTCTCTGATTGCTAAAGCTAACATTTCTAGTACAATATTAAATAATAGGGATGATAATCAACATCCCTGTTTCACCCTTGATCTTATAGGGAAGGCCTCCAATTTATCTCCATTGCATATAATGCTTGCTGATGGTTTTAGGTAGATACTGTTTATTATTTTAAGGAAAGCTCTACCTATTCCTAAGCTCTCTAGTGTTTTTATTAGGAATGGGTGTTGTATTGTGTCAAAAGCTTTCTCTGCATCTATTGAGATAATCATATGATTTTGGTTAGTTTTCTTAGTGATGTGGTTGATTATGTTAATAGTTTTCCTAATGTTGAACCAACCCTGCATTCCTGGTATAAATCCCACTTGGTCATAGTGTATTATCCAGGTGATCATTTGCTGTAATCTCCTTGCTAATATCTTATTTAAGATTTTAGCATCAATATTCATTAGGAAAATTGGTCTATAATTTTCTTTCTCTGTTTTTGCTTTGCCTGGTTTTGGTATCATCACCATATTTGTGTCATAAAACAAATTTGGTAGAATTCCTTCTTCACCTATTTTTCCAAATAATTTGTATAATATTGGAATTAATTGTTCTTTAAATGTTTGGTAAAATTCACCTATAAACCCATCTGGCCCTGGAGATTTTTTCTTAGGGAGTTCATTAATGGCTTGTTCAATTTCTTTTTCTAATATGGGTTTATTTAAGGATTTTATTTCCTCTTCATTTAACCTGGGCAGTTTGTATTTTTGTAAATATTCATCCATTTCATTTAGATTGTCAAATTTATTGGCATACAGCTGGGCAAAATAATTCCTAATTATTGATTTAATTTCCACTTCATTGGTGGTAACATCACCCCTTTCATTTTTGATACTGGTAATTTGGTTTTCTTCTTTTTTTTTATCAAATTAACCAATATTTTATCTATTTTATTGTGTGTTTTTTCATAAAACCAGCTTAGTTTTATTGATTAATTCTATAGTGTTCTTGATTTCAATCTTATTAATTTCTCCTTTAATTTTCAGTGTATCTAGTTTAGTATATAATTGGGGATTTCTAATTTGTTCTTTTTCTAGCTTTTTAAGTTGCATGCCCAATTCATTAATCTCCTCTTTCTCTTTTTTATTCATGTAAGCATTCAGAGCTATAAATTTTCCCCTAAGCACTGCTTTGGCTGCATCCCATAGATTTTGGTATGTTGTCTCATTATTGTCATTCTCCTGGATATAGTTATTGATTGTTTCTATGATTTGTTGTTTGACCCATTCATTCTTCCTTGCACTTTTATTTTGGGGGGGGGGTGAGGCAATTGGGGTTAAGTGACTTGCCCAGGGTCACACAGATAGTGTCAAGTGTCTGAGGCTGGATTTGAACTCAGGTCCTCCTGACTCCAGGGCCTGTGCTCTATCCACTGCGCCATCTAGCTGCCCCCTATTTATTCTTTAGAATGAAATTATTTCGTTTCCAATTGATTTTCATTCTACTTTTCCCTGGCTCTTTCTTACATGTAATTTTTATTGCATCATGATCTGAGAAGGATGCATTTAATATTTCTGCCTTTCTACATTTGACTATGATGTTTTTGTGCCCTAATCATGGTCAATTTTTGAACATGTGCCATGTACTGCTGAGAAAAAGGTATATTCCTGGGGCAGCTAGGTGGCGTAGTGGATAGAGCACCAGCCCTGGAGTCAGGAGTACCTGAGTTCAAATCCGGCCTCAGACACTTAACACTTACTAGCTGTGTGACCCTGGGCAAGTCACTTAACCCCAATTGCCTCACTAAAAAAAAAAGAAAAAGGTATATTCCTTTCTATCCCCATTCAATTTTCTCCAGACATCTATCATGTCTAACTTTTCTAGTAATCTATTCACCTCTTTCACTTCTTTCTTATTTATTTTTCGGCTAGATTTATCTAATTCTGAGGGGGAGATTCAGATCCCCCACTAGTATAGTATTACTGTCTAATTCCTCTTGTAACTCATTTAACTTCTCCTCTAAGAACTTGGATGCTATACCACTTGGCGCATACATATTTAATATTGATATTACTTCATTATCTATAGTACCTTTTAGCAAGATGTAATTTCCTTCCTTATCGCTTTTAATGAGATCTATTTTTGCCTGCACTTTGTCTGAGATAAGGATTGCTACCCCTGCTTTTTTTTACTTTAGCTGAAGCATAATATATTCTGCTCCAGCCTTTTACCTTTACTCTGTGTGTATCTCTTTGCTTCAAATGTGTTTCTTGTAAACAACATATTGGAGGATTCTGGTTTTTAATCCATTCTGCAATTCGCTTCCATTTTATAGCAGAGTTCATCTCATTCACATTCACAGTTATTATTACTGTCTATTCCCCTCCATTCTATTTACCCCCTTTGTACTTTTCCCCGCTTCGTTCACCCTATTCCTGCTCACCGATGTTTTGCTTCTTACCCCTGCCTTCCCCAATCTGCCCTCCCTTTTTATCACCCGCTCCCTTTTCTTTACCCTTTTTTCCCTTGCTTTTGTCCTCCCTTCTATCAATCCCCCCCTTTCCCTTCCCCTTTTACTTCCCTAAAGAATGAGTTTAGTTTCTTTATCCCAATGAACGTATATGTTATTCCCTCTTTGAATCCAATCTAATGAGAGTAGAGTTGAAACAATGTTCACCCCTCCTTTCTTTCCCTCTATTATAATAGGCTTTTTTCTCCTCTTCATATGATATAATTCACCCCATTCCACTTCCCCTTTCCTCTCCTCCCCACAGACTCCCTTTTTAACCCCTTAATTTTCTTTGTATCATCACATCAAAGACAATTTATATTTATACCCTCTGTGTAAAGTCCTTCTCTCTGCCCAAATAAATTTACAGTTCTTAAGAGTTATGAGTATTTTCTTCACATGTAGGGATGTAAACAGTTTAACCTAATTGAGTAACTTTTCCCCCCTCTGTTTACTTTCTTAAACTTCTCTTGAGTCATGTATGTTAAGATTGAATTTTCTATTCAGTTCTGGTCTTTTCATCAGGAAATATTGAAAGTCCCCAATGTCATTGAATGTCCATCTTTTCCCCTGAAAGAGAACGATCAGTTTTGCTCGGTAATAGATTCTTGGCTGCAATCCAAGCTCCTTTGCTTTCTGGAATATCATATTCCAAGCCTTGCGGTCCTTTAATGTTGAAGTCACCAGATCCTGAGCAATCCTGACTGGCTCCATTATATTTAAATTGCTTTTTTCTGGCTGCTTGGAGTATTTTCTCCTTCACCTGATAATTCTGGAATTTGGCTACAATATTCCTTGGAGTTTTCCTTTCGGGGTCTCTTTCAGGAGATGATCAGTGGATTCTTTCAATGATGATTTTATCCTCTGATTCTATGATATCAGGGCAGTTCTCCTTAATAATTTCCTGGAACATGATGTCTAGATTCTTTTTCTGATCATGGCTTTCAGGCAGTCCAATGATTCTCAGATTGTCTCTCCTGGATCTGTTTTCCAGATCAGTTGTCTTTCCAATGAGGTATTTCACATTTTCTTCTATTTTTTTTCATTCTTTTGATTCTGCTTGACTGATTCCTGGTGTCTCATGGATTCCTTATCTTCCAACTGTCCAATTTTAATTTTTAAGGCATTGTTTTCTTCAATGAGATTATGCACCTTTTTTCCATTTGGCCAGATGAATTTTTAAGGCATTGTTTTCTTTTTCTTTTTCTTTTTTTTTAGTAAGGCAATTGGGGTTAAGTGACTTGCCCAGGGTCACACAGCTAGTAAGTGTTAAGTGTCTGAGGCCGGATTTGAACTCAGGTGCTCCTGAATCTAGGGCCAGTGCTCTATCCACGGCACCATCTAACTGCCCCAGGCATTGTTTTCTTCAATGAAATTATGCACCTTTTTTTCCATTTGGCCAGATGAATTTTTTAAGGAATTGTTTTCTGCAGTCAATCTTTTGCTTCCTTTTCCAAGCTGCTGATTCTTTTTTCATAGTTTACTTGTTTTGCTTTCATTTCTCTCCCCATTTTTTCTTCTACCTCTCTCAATTGATTTCTAAAGTCCTTTTTGAGCTCTTCCAGGAAGGCTTTTTGTTCTTGAGACCAATTCACCTTCCCTTGTGAGGCTTCACATGTAGGCAATTTGAGTGTATTGTCCTCCTCTGAGTTTGTGTTGGCTTCTTCCCTATTGATACAGAAGCTCTCAATGGAGAGGGCTCTTTTTTGCTTCTTACTCATTATTGCAGCTTATTTATTTATTTTTAAAGTTGAGGTCTGCTCTGGGGGCACCAGGGTCCCTGTTTTGGGCTTCTTGTGCAGGGGTATGGGTGCTGTGTGACAGACTTTTTACACTGAGGCCTTTATGGTGTGTGCAGTTCGCCCGCTTTGCACTTCCTGTCTGAGCATGCTAGGATCAGTGGGCCTAGTCGTGCCTGTCTTGTTTGTGGCCCTCCAGCTGGCATCTTGCCTTCTTGGCTGGTGCAGGTAGATTTTTCCACTGTCCTGCTGGGCCACCAGATTTTTGAGCCCAGATCCAGGGGCCTCAGTTGTTTGGCTGTGGCCTGCAGCTTCCTGCTGACTTGCCCCGACCCCCTCGATGGTGGGCTGCTGCCCTGAGCTGCGCCTCCCTTTCGCCCGAGTCAGACCGACCTTTTCCTGAAGTCTTCTAAATTATCTCTGGTTGGAAGACTGTGTCTCTCTGTCTCTTTGCAGGTTCTGTAGTTTCATAATCCATCCAGAGGCTTGATTTAATGTTCTTTTTGAGGGAACAGAAGGAGAGCTCAGGCAGCTTGCTGATTCCTCTCTGTCATCTTGGCTCTGCCTCTATCACTTTTTTTTTTTTTTTTTTTTTTTTTTTTTTAGTGAGGCAATTGGGGTTAAGTGACTTGCCCAGGGTCACACAGCTAGTAAGTGTTAAGTGTCTGAGGCCGGATTTGAACTCAGGTACTCCTGACTCCAGGGCCGGTGCTCTATCCACTGCGCCACCTAGCTGCCCCTATCACTTTTTATAAAGAAATGATCAGTGGGTCAGAGAGATGACCAGCCTCAAAGACAATCTTCCATGTCAATGGAAATGGCCACATTGGCTGACGCTGGTCAGGTGTATAGATGGACTGCACTCACCTGGGGTGGGGATCTCTGGGTCCCAGGGGCCATTCTCTCTGGCTCCAGGCTCCCTGACTGGACCAGGCCTCTGTCCTCTGCAGGCTGAGCTGGGAGGGAACAAGGATGCCAGAGGGGGTGACGTCTTTCTCTTCTCTTCCTAGGCAGGAGGCTGGCCTGGAAGGAATGATCACAGGGGAGGTCTCAGAGCAATTACCAAGCCCCTGGCCCTACCCTCAGGGGAGAGACTCCAGGGAGCAGGGGAGGGCAGCAGGGAGGCTTGAAGTAGGACAAGAAGATTGAAAAGGAAGACTCCTTCCCAGCCTTAGTTATTCCTTCCTTTCTGTCCCACTCCCCTTCCCCAACCTTGTACAGAGACCCAAAAGGCACAAGCGGCTTGGGATCCCAGCTGGGAAGAGACCAGGCAGAGTATCCATGACTCCTGAAGAAGAGCTTTCCCTCCATCTCATGCCCATGACCCACTGGGGAAGGTGGGGATGCTCCCCCAGGACTTTGGGATGTAATGGGAGGCCTGGACAAGCAGCAGGGCAGGGAGCAGCCCCCGGAGGCAGGCCCAAAAAGGAGGCCTGTTCCCGGCATAGCTGGAGGGCACTCACCAAGGGGTCAGATGGGGAAAACAAGGCCCAGTGGAAATGGCAGCCCGCAGAAGCAGGGTGCAGGGAGGGGTTCCTGGCTCACACCTCCCCAGCTCCTACACCTACAGAGCTGGCTTCCAGAAGGCACAGGGATCCCAGCTCCAAGGGCTCTGGTTTGGAGCCACCTGCTCTGCCTGGGCACTCCTAGTCCTAAGAGCTCCCCCTACCAGCCCTGCCTGTGAGGTCCCCAAATCAGAGCTTGCCCCCAGAGCCAGACCTCAGGATCCTCCTGGCCTCCCTCTAAGCCCCAAGCCTGGTCTTCCACCAAAAGGCATTCAATTGTCAGGGGAATGACCCCTCTTCTGCCCTGGATTCCTCCCAGGCTTCCAAGATCCACCCCAGAGGTTCAATTCCACCTGGGCTAACACCCCCAAGGCTGGCACTCCTACAAGCTCCCCCTCCCCTGTTCTTCCAACACTTCGCTACCTCCCTCTCCCCTCCTCCCTTTTTATTTCCCTCCATGTTCTCAGGATCCAGGGACATGGCCTCCTTGCTGTTCCTCACAGGTGACTCCACCTCCTGACTGCATTTTCATCAGCTCCTCCCTCTCTCCCAGCCTGCAGCCCCCATCCCCCTGCCCTCCTTCCCCTTGTCTCTGCTTCCTGCTTTCAATGATTTCCTTCAAGTCTTGTCTAAAATCCCATTTTCTCCAAGAAGCCTTTCCTGGCTCATCATCTCTGTTGGATTTCTTCCAATTGGCCTCATACAAATTTTGTATAGAGGAAACAAGGAAAAAAACACACCAGTATAGAGGCCCGACTATGTGCCATAGATAAGTTCTCTACAAATATGATCTCATTGGAAGATGAAACCAACAAAAGATTAAAATTAGATAAAGAAATGTAGGAATCCATGAAGACTGAAGGGGAACCCTTCTGGGAGACAGCAAGATCAAGGAAGCAAACATCTTTGGGAGAAGCTCAGGAGAAATGAGGACCTGCAAAGTCAGCATCCTGGAGGGAGCATCATCTCTCTGTATGCTGAGGGACAGAGAAAGACTCTGGACCTGGCACTGAAATCCTTGAGGAAGAAAGGAGATGACCACAGAGGTTAGCAAAGAAGAGCCAGAAACAGGATCAGGTGAAAGATGTGGACTGAATGAAACTCCTAGGAGGAGAGGCTGCTGGTAAAGGTGGGAGAGGCAGAATCTGGAGGTGGGCATCAAGCTGGGGCTGGGGAGAATGTGCTGGCATTTTTGTGCCCAAGATCTGAGCTAGTGACAAGATGGGGGTGATGGGCACCCCTCAGCCGCCTCCTGCCTATTCTCATGGTGACTGCTTCTGCCATTGGTGAGCACTGACCTGAACGTGCACTGGGGGAGGGGTTCAGACCAGCCATCCTCCATTCTCTGACTCCGCTGTCCAGCCTCATTTGCCTCCTGACTCCAGCCCTGCTGGCCCATTCTCTCATTCTGGGGAAGGGTCCAGCCTAGCCCTCCCTCACTCCCCAGACAGAGCCACCCAGCCCTTACAAGGGGAGGTGGACAAGGCTGCTCAGGACCAGGAGGAAGAGATGCCAGGGGAGTGACCAGCACCTGGGGGAGAGGGACAGGAGTGGAGGGTGTGGGTTGACCTCTGGCTCCCCTCCTGAAGGCTCTCAGCAGACATCCCTGTCCTTGCCCTTCTCCTGTCACCCCCCCCCACTGCCCTGCAGTTGATCCCCAGGCCCCTCTGGGGGTCCCTCCTCCACAGAACCTCTGGTTTCTCCTTACTCCTGCCCCACTCCTTCTCCCAGGGAAATGAGGGGGTTGGATTACATTTGCAGTGAGCTATAACATTTATAGAGCACCTGCTGTATGCATTACAACTATGATCACATTGGGCAGGAGACAGGCGCTGCTGTTATCAACATTTACAGAGGAGGAAACTGAGGCAATCAGGGGTGACGTCACTGAGCCAGGGTCACACAGCTAGGAAATATTGGAGGCTAGATTTGAACTCAGGTCCTCCTGACTCCAGCAGGACTTCCGGGGTCCTCTGACATCACATGACGTCACCATGTCAGGCTCTTGGCTTCTCCCCTTCCCCCTCTAACAGTGAAGAAAGTTGGGGGGAGGGGCATCTTTCGGGGAACCCGTGGGGGAGGGCAAGGCCTCCTTAAGGAGTGGAGTCACTCCAAGGAGCAGCCCTGACCCCTCCTCTGCCCCATCCGGGGGCCCCTCTCACAAGCGCAGGCGGAGCAACCTGGGGACCTGGGCGAAGCTCGCACCAAACGGGGTTCAGGAGGGGTGGCCCCAGAGGGCGGGAGCACGGCTCACGCCTGCGCATTGACTCCCTCCAGCCCTAGCTTCCTTCCCACCAATCAACCAACTGGGTGCAGGAAGCAAGAGCTGGGGCGACAGCCTGGTCTCTGGGGAAGCTGCACCTGCGCACCTGCAGACTCCCGGCATACCTCCGGCGAGGTGGGGGCCCAGGAAGAGGTGCCTGGATGGCCTGACGTCACAGCGCAGGCTTCATGAGGCAGGGGAGCTTCTTCCTCAGTGCCTTTGTGGTTGGGGTTGGGGGCGGAGAAAGGGCTTGTGACGTCATTCTCCCCCTGGCCTGAGAAAGGGGCGTGCTCCCAGCGCCCCTTCTGCTCCCTCCTTTGGAGGGTAAGCTCCTGGAGGGCGTGGCCTCCCCTCACACTGTAGGCGCCTAATAAGTGCTCATTCATCTAATGGTCACCTTGTCACCCCCTTCTCCCAGACAGGGAAACTGAGGCAGAGGCTGACTGCTGACCTCTTAAAGGCACAGGATCCCTCCTCTGAAAGTCCCTTGGACCTTTGGGGAAATACTCCCACGAGTCTTCTTGGGGGGAGCAGGGGTGCTCCCCCCAGTGATGTGGGATGGAATTTAGGGTCAAATTGCTCTTGAGTCCCAAAAGAAATACAAGACTCAGTGACTCAGTTTCCCAAGTTTTATTGCAGGACTGCGAGTGACCACAGGGAGGGAATCATGGAGGTGTCTCTGGAATAGGGAAAGATAAGACAGTTATATTTATAGTATGGATAAATTGATCATCAGTCTCATTATAATAATCTCCACTTTAGGGAGGTACAGGGGTGGGCTTATCCTAATTGGGAGTTCCTGGGGGCTTCAACCAACCCCAGAGGTGGGTGCCTTTTTCTGTGGAGGTGTGTTTTGGGGGTTTACCAGTCATAAGGTGAATTTGGGAACAAATTTGATCTTTTCTGCACGTCACCTTTTCATTCCCATGTCTACTTTTAATATCCTTTCATTTATCAGTTTGAATTTCTATACCTTGTCTGTGTATCATTGTTATTGTTAAGGTCTCTATGACCTGCCTCTTTCTGTTCTTCTTGTGGGTGCTGATTCATGTGGGTAATGAGAACCTAGGCCCAGACTTGTATTAATGAAGACTCAAGTCTGGAGTTACCCATGAAGGGGTCTGGATCCCTTTTAGAGCTCATACCTAAATTGGAACTTGGGTCTCAGGTTTTGCTGTTAACCCCTTGTTTGCCTGCCCTGGAAGAACCTGGAGACTCAGGACAGAAGCCTGGGCCTGGACCAGGAAGAGCCAAGTTCAAGTCTGGCTTCAGACACCACTAGCTGTGTTACTCTGGACCAGTCTGTTCCCCTGATTGCCTCAGTTTCCTCCACAGTAAAATAATAATAACAAGGAAGGAACAGATGGATCGCGAAGAGAACGTGGTGCACAGAGACAGCTATACTGTTGGATGAACAACTCTGGATGACTCAACTATTCTCAACAAGATGAGGAGGCACCAAAATCCCAGGGGGCTATGGAGGAAATTGACTCTACCCCTCCAAAGAAAGAACTGCTGTGGATGCAACGCACTGAAGCAGGCTCTTCTCACTTTCCTGCATTTTGCTCCTCTGAATCAAGTTTTCCTCTGAAAAATGATAAAGGTACTAATGTTTTCCATCATCATAGGTGTAGAACCTACATCTAAATGCTTGTGGACTCACAGATGGGGGAGCACAGGGTGGGAAAGGAGATAAAACAGAACCCAACACTATCAATAAAAATGTTTATTACATCAAAGTTAAAATTCAAATTTTAAAATTAGTTATGTAATGAAATTCAGAATCTTTTAGAGATTTGACAATTAGACATTGTCCAGTTTTTACATATGAAATCTCAGATACAGCCAAAACAGAAAATTAGAAGCTCTTCTTCCTTCTACTTGTTCTCCCTCTCCCTCTCCCTCTTCTTCTTCCAATTCTTTCTTCTACTACTGCCTCTTCTTCTTTTCTCCTTATGATGATTATTATTTTTCTTGACATTATTTCATTCCCTCTCTTGTCAGGGGAGATTCCACTTCAGAATTTCAGAGTCCTAGGTATGGGTTGAACTACAACACAAACACGAACTCAAAGCAAAGGTTGACCTCCGTTGTCATAAATGCTGAGAAAAGTGGATGTCCCTTTAAGGCATTGGTAAAGGAGTGAAGAGGTTGTGCCCATATGGCCTTCTTTAAGACAGGATGGAGGGGCAGCTAGGTGGAGCAATGGATAGAGCACCAGCCCTGGAGTTAGGAGTACCTGAGTTCAAATCCAGCCTCAGACACAACACTTACTAGCTGTGTGACCCTGGGCAAGTCACTTAACCCCAATTGCCTCACTAAAAAAAAAAATAAAAATAAAAAGACAGGACTGAGACCATTGTGATATTGTGTAAGAAAAGGATTCCTAACCTAGTTTCATCATTCTTTGTATCATTTGCCTCATTGTCCACCCCCATGCCATTAGGAGAAATGGAAGCATCTGCCTCAGCTAGCTGCTAAGAGATATCAAGGCCAAATCCCATATTCTGTTCATCCTATGGCATCTGAGATGATTACAGGAAGCTGCCACCAAAGAAGAGAGAAGAAACTCTCTACATGGTAAGGGAGGATAAATCGTGGCCAAACGTCATGACAAAACACTTTACATCAGGGAGGTAAAAAATTGATTAAACCTTGATAACCCATTTTAAAGATCACAGGAAACCCCCCCCCATTTTGATTACTTCAGGATGAATGGAATTTTGAGATGATCCCATGATTAACCTGTTGGCAAAGTCCTATTGATTTTGGAGGGGAGAGGTTCGGGGTCTGGGAGAATGAATCATATATTGTTATAGTGTGTTTATATCTTTTCCTTTTCCATTCACCACGTTTTATAACATAAGTTCTTAGAAGCCCCTTGCAATTCAGCTGTATGAACTAGAAAGCCCCTATGGAGGCTGACCATCAGTGGGCTTTTGGTCTGCTGAAGCAGCCACTGGCCATTGAGAAGCAAATGTTTGGAGTAAAACTCCATGCCCATCTCAGAGAACAAAATACACACATTCTCCAGTGCCCCATTCTGAGACAGTCAGATGTCTATAGCTTGAAGTTTCTGGAAACTGCAAAGTCAAGAAAGGGAGACTGTGCTTAGTTGTTCACAGGTTATAAAATCTTAGAATCTCATGATGTTAGAGGTGGATCCACGTGGCCCTTACAAGAACAACGTAAGCACCTTAAATGGTTCTAATTAATTCGTTCATATTTATTCACTGGTTCATTTGTCAATTCAGCACCTTCTATGGATTCAATTCTGTTTTACCATTTGATTTGTGAAGCTTACATTTGAAAAGGTATATTCTGGTACTTTGGACTCGACAAGGAAATAAAGTTTTTCATCCTCCCAATAAAGGAAGGGAAGAATAGACTTAAAATGCTGGAATGACATACAATCTGGAGATTCTAGAATACCAGAGGTCAAAGAATCATTAAAGATCTTTTGGCTCAAGCTTCCCATTTCAAACTACTCTTTCATTCAGTCATTTTACTTCCCTTTTTCCTTTTCCTGACTTGATGCTAAGGTGTCAGGATAAGAAAAAGGGAGATGAAACTGAAAAGAATAGAAATCATACAATCTACAAACCATAGAATGTCAGACATGGAAAGGCTCTTAGAAATCATTTGCTCTAAGGCCTGTATTGAACAGTCAACTTCTGTAAGACTGCTTATCAACCTCACATCTCACAACCACTCCTTGGTAATTATGACACATAAACCAACCCACCACCACAGAAGCTTGTGTGTCTATTTTTCTTGCTCACAATCCATCTTACAAAGAGACTGACCATAGAGGGGATAGAATGGGAAAAGGGCCATTTTTAAATCAACAGCAAAATTTTATTAGGATAAAAATTTACCTCAGGCTAGCCTTGTGTCCCTTTAGGTGACACATGCAATCTCTTCATGAGGCTTCTGAAATCCAAAGTTAATAAAAGAGGACACATTTTAATAAACAGTTAAGGCTGCATGGTAGAAACTGGGTCAAATTTATATCATTGAACCAAGGAACTTTATCTGCTGCAAGTCCTCTATGTCTAGCAAGAAAGGGAAACGTACATTAAAAATCTGTGTTCCTTTGTATTCATGCATGTGGCCAAATGACTAAGGAATTCTGTTATGTTTGGGCACATTGACCAAAGATTTCTTTCTCCCCCTTGGTAAGTTCATAGATATTGACCCCAGAGTTGGATGGCACTTGAAATTGTCCCAATCACTTTCTGATGTTTCAGTCCTGCCCACAGTCACAGGAAGGTGTGTGCTTGTCCTCCCACTGTGGCTTGGCAGAAGAGAGTAATGCGACACTTTGAGATGTTGGGTGTCATTCTAGTCCTACTCCCTGATGTTTAAGATGAGGAAATTAAGTCTAAAAGATTTGGAACCCTCTTGCCTATGAGCAAACAGGAAAAATTGGAAAAGCAAGGTTTGAACCCAGCTCCTCTACCTGCCCACAATCAGAACTCTAGGTAAATGTCTGTGGACAGGACTCTAAGAAAAAGCAAATGAGGAAAAGAATGCTTTGAAAAGCTGAATTGGTTGAATGGAAAAGGAGATATAAAAGCTCTCTGAAGAAAATAACTCCTTAAAAATTAGGAGGGAGCACATGGAAGCTAATGACTTTATGAGGAATCAAGAAACAATAAAGCAAAACCAAAAGAATGAAAAAAATAGAAGGCAAATGAAATATCTCATTGGAAAAACAACTGACTTGAAAAGTAGATCCAGGACACATAATTTGAAAATTATTGGACTTCCTGAAATCCATGGTCAAAAAATAACCTAGACATCATCTTCCATGAAATTATGTCATGGGGACAGTCACCAAGGTGATCTGTTCCCTGGCCATATTTCTCTCTCCTAATAAATCTCTTTTTATTTTACAAGAAAAACAAAGAAGAAAGAAATTATGATGGGGAAAATTGCCTGGATATTCTAGAGCCAGAAGATAAACTAATAATCAAAAGAATCCACCGATCACCTCCTGAAAGAGATCCTAAAATAAAAACTCCCAGGAATATTACATCCAAATTCCAGATTTCAAAGATCAATGAGAAAGTATTGCAAGCAGCCAGAAAGAAACAATTCAAGTATTGTAGAGCCACAGTCAGGATAACACAAGATCTAGCTGCTTCTACACTAAAGGAGCAGAGGGCTTGGGATATGATATTCTGGAGGGCAAAGGAACTGGGATTACAACCAACAGTCACCTACTCAGCAAAGCTCAGTATATTCATTTGGGGGAAAATGGGAAGTCAATGAAAGAGAGGACTTTCAGGCATTCTTGATAAAAAGACCTCGGTTGAATAGAAAATTTTACTTTAAAAAAACAAAACTCTACAGAAGCATAAAAAAAGTAAACATGAAAAAGAAATTATAAGGGATATTAAAAAGTTAAACTGCTGGGGTGGCTAGGTGGCCAACCCTGGATTCAGGAGGACCTGGGTTCAAATGCAGCCTCAGACACTTGACACTTACTAGCTGTGTGACCCTGGGCAAGTCACTTAACCCCCATTGCCCTGCAAAAAAAAAAAGTTAAACTGTTTACATTCCCACATGGGAAGGTGATATTTGTAACTCAAAAGAAAATTCTCATTATTAGGGCAGGTGGATGGAGTATATTTAGACAGAGAGCACAGGTATGAGTTGAATATAAATGGATTATATCTTTAAAAAATTAAGTTAAGGGGTGAGAGAAATGCACTGGGAGAAAGGGAAAGGGAGAGGTGGAATGCAATAAAGTATCTCAAATAAAAGATACAAGAAAAAAGCTTATAGAGTAGAGCAAGAAGGGGGAGGTGCTGGGGAGTGAATCAACCTTACTCATCAGAATTGGCTTAAAGATGGAATAATATACACACTTAATTGTGTATATTAATGTAACCTACCCTGAGGGAAAGTAGATGGGGAAGGGGTTGGGGCTTGGTGATAGAAGGGACAGAAGCTTGGGGGAGGGAGCAGTCAGAGGCAAAACACCTTTGAGGAGGGAAAGGGTGAAAGCAGATAAGAGAATAGAGTAAATGACATGGGGAGGGATTAGGATGCAGGTAAATTCAGGTAGCAATAGTAACTGAAATGATGAGCAGGATGCTCTCAGAAAAACCTGGAAAGAATTATATGAGCTGATGCAAAGTGAGCTTCACTGTATACAAAGTAATAACAATATTGTAAGCTATGAATGACTTGGCTATTCTCAGGAACTCAATGTTTCAAGTCAACTGTGAAGGATTTATGAAAAATGAGGTCCATTTCCAGAGGAAGAAGTGATAGTATCTGAAACATATTTTTAGTGTCTTTTTTCTGATTTTTTTGTCTGCTTTTTTTGACAACCTGACTAATGTAGGAATATTTTGCATAACTACTCATGTGTAACTGATTTTTAATTATTTGAGTTCTGAGGGGGAGGTGGGAAGGAAAGGAGGAAGAGCATTTGGAACACAATTGTTGTTGTTGTTGTTTAATAATAAAAGTATTTTATTATGCTCCAGTTACCTGTAAAGTTTTCAAGAAGGGGCAGGCTAGGTGGCACAATGGATAGAGCACCAGTCCTGGAGACAGGAGAACCTCAGTTCAAATCCGGCCTCAGACACTAGATAACTTATTAGCTGTGTGACCCTGGGCATGTCACTTAACCCCAACTGCCTCACCAAAAAAAAGTTTTTGATATTTGTTTTCATAAGATTTTTAGTTCCAAATTTTTCTCTCTCCCTCCCTTGCAAATGTACTGCCCTCAGGGCAGAGACTCTAACCAGAACAGGAGGATAGCAGGGAGGGTAAGGCTTGAAAGCAAACTTGGCCTGAACAGGAAGAGGACTTGCCACCCTCTCTAATTCCTTGTCTTTGGCCTCCTGCCCCTCCCCCATCTTCCTGAAGAGACACCCAGGTGGAAGAAGGGACTGGGGACCCCAGACCCAGAGCCCTACCTCCATCTGATACTATGGGTGAGATATGTAAGTCAGGCAAATGTGACCTCATGGTAAAACTGGGCATGGCATCCTAGGACTTTTGGGATGGGACAGGCTCCCTTCATAAGTAGGAAGAGACACCCCCAGAGCCAGGATTGGAGGGGGGCTTGCTCCTGGCCAGCCAAGAGGACACTGACCAAGAGGTCACAATGTGAGAGATGGGGGCTTGGTGGATGGAACACTGACCTTCCTCACTTAAATCTAACTCATTGCAAGTCATGACATGTGTCATGATCCTCTTTGAGAGGAAGGACAAGCAACAAACAGACAACAACAACAGAGTGGGAAGATGAGGCCCAATGCAAAGGACAACCATCAGAAGCAGGATGTGGAGAGGGGCCCTTGTTCTGACCTACCTGGCACCTGCTTGTGTGCTGAGCTGACTCCCAGAAGACAGAGAGATCTCAGGTCCAGGAAGGCGGAGAGATCTCCCCTCTGAGGGAAGAAGAGACCTCAGCTTGAAATGAAGGGCGAGAGCTCATATCTAAGGGCTTCTGCCTCCAGCCTTGCTGCTCTGGGTAAGGCCTCCTATTCCCAAGGGTCAAGCCCTGCCCAGCCCTCCCTCTCCTGGAATGACCTCTCTCCTCCCCTTCCCACCTCCCAGGCTTCCAAACTTCACCCCAGGAAGAGAATTCCACCAAGGCCACCCCCTACCTGGCTGCTCAGTTCTGAGGCCTCTCCTCCCCCATTGCTCTACCACCTCTGCCTCCTCCCTTACCTGCTCTGGGACTCCAACCCTCCTCAGCAGAAACTCCTGCCCTGCCAGCTCTCCCCCCACCACACCCATCTTCTTCCTGGTTCTCCCAGCCATTCCCCTCCCCTGAAGCCCCCCTTGCTTCTCTGCAGTCTGGACTCCAGACTTGCCCACCCCCCCCCCTTAACTCTCCTCCATACTGAAAACATTCACCCCCTTGGCCCATCCCCACTCTTGACCTTCCATACCCCAGTCCTCACACTGAGGGAGTGTTTCCTCCTGTCTTGTTTTTCGTCCCTCAGAGATGTTCTCTCACAGGAAGACAGCTGCATCCTAAGGGGGAGCTGAGGCCAGGACACCTGGGTGCCAGGGCATATGTCACAGCACATGTTATAACCTTTCTCTATCTACTTACACACACCTTCACATCTCCCTCTAAGTCTAGGGGTGTGACTGTTACCTGACTCAGCCACTGGAATCCCTCCCCTGGGAAGTCTCACTAGTTCCCTCTTCACCCCTCAAAACCCAGGTTCTAGGGGAAGTGGAGAGGGGCAGAAAGCAGGACAGGCTGGTCCTGGGGCACAAGAATGCCAGGAAACCAGGATGGAGGCCACAGAGGGACAGAAAGTGGGATTCCTGGGCTGGGGAGCTCAAAACCCCAGCACAGAATCCTTAATGATCCTTCTGGCATTTTTTAAAAACAAAAGTAAAGACTAATGCAGAAATAGATTTAATGTGATTGTACATACATGACCTATATCACATTATTTCTGTCTTGGGGAGGCAGGCAGGGAGGGAGGGAGAAAAATTTGGAACTAAAATTTTTATGAAAACGACTGTTGAAAAGTATCTTTACATATAACAGAAAAGAGAATTCTTCCTGCAGCCTGTATTCCAAGGTGGTTCAGGAAAATAGTGGAGGGGAGGGGTACAGGGAGGACTTGAAAGAAAAATGAAAGGCAAAAATAGATAGTGAAACTGGAATACTTGGAGAAAACAAGAGGTGACTATGAGGCAGACAAATTAAAAGGAAAAACAAGAAAGAGATTTAGCACCTAATTGGCTGTAGGGAGATGGGGCCAAGACAGAGGGAAGAGTCAGGGATGGCGTCTAGGTTGCTAATGTAGAGGAAATCCAGTGAATTGGGGGGAAAACAGCTCCCCCAAAAGAATTATCTTGGATGCCAAAGAAACTGAACTGCCTTACAGGACTATGTAGAGACAGAGGTCAGGGAAGCCTCCAAAAACTGGGGAGTCGCCAATAAGATGTTCTGAGGGAATTAACTAGAGACCTACCTCCTCTGGCCCCACCAGATAATCTGAGCAAGAGAAAACATCCCCATTGAAACAACCTCTGCAACTCCTGAGAGGAAGGTTAACATTCTCCCCAAATCACCTGACATCCTGCCTCTATACCCAACCAGCCCAATGAGCAAAGTGGCTGCCCAGCCTCCCCAGATGGACTAAGGCTGTGTAAAACCCTATTTATGCCTCTATTTTCCCTTGTTCCCTTGAGATGCTCCCCACAGGGCAGCTGCCAGGGAGCTGATGCTACTTTATCTTCAGGCAGGGATTCCAGCTAGGTGGGCTTAGAGGCAGGAAGAACGGAGTTGAAATCTAACCTCAGACACTTTCTCTGGGACATTCTGGACACGTCATTTGACCTGCTTGTCTCACTTTCCTCAATTATAAAGTAAGGAGAATAATGGCATCTACCTGGTATGGGGAGAAATGGGGTACGGGTTTGGTTAGGGGTTGGGGTTCTTAGTAATTCCTCTTTAAAGAATTACACCCTCTTGCACACAAAAGTAGTTAGAATAAGGTGGTAGTTTATTTAGGAACAAGGGAAGGGAAGGGTGGGGGGAGGGAAACCATGAAAGAAATCCTTGCACTTCTCATGGGGAGACAGGCACAAAGCACATGGCTCAGAGGTACCAAATCTCCTCAAACAGGAGACTGGAAGGTACTTTTATAGAGGACTGATGGGGGTGGACCATCTGCCTGTGGAAAGTTCCTTTAGTGAGAGAGGACCATCCCCCACTGGTGGTAGCTGGGGGAATTGGGTGAGGAGTAGAGGACCATCCCCCACTGGTAGTGACTAGAGGAATTGGGTGAGGGGTGACTACAGATCCCTCTTCAGAACACAAAGGCTGCAGCCACACCCAAATTTATCTCCCCAGGGTAAGGGAGACCAGAATGAAGGGTGGGAATCCGAAGCCAGCTCAGTCCCATTTGGTTCAGTTTATCTCTCTAGGTGTTATCTGTCCTCTGGTTTAGTTTTTCAAGGAGAAGATTCCTTGGTGGGCCCCAGAGAAATTCTGGGGTGCTCTGCGCCCCATGACATACCCCAAAGGTGCTGTGAGGATTCCATTTCCCAAGTGTTTAGCAGTGCCTGGCACCTGGGTGCTAGAGAAAGGCTAGCTCTGATTATTCTTAAAGATGTTGCTCAGTCATTTTCAGTCAGGAACAATTCTTCCTTACCCCATTTGGGAGTTTCTTAGCAAAGGTACTAGGCTGTTTTGCCATTTCCTTCTCCAGTTTGTTTTACAGTTGAGGAAACTGAGGCAAACAGGGTTAAGTGACTTGCTTAGGATCACACAGCTAGTAAGTGTCTGAGGCCACATTTGCACTCAGGAAGATGAGTTTCACACGCTGTAGGACTGGTCCTCCATCTACCTTGCCACCACCCAGCTGCCTCTCTGAAGGGAAGACCCAAGTTCAAATTCCACCAAGACCTTGTTATGTTCATGCTGGGGAGGTTACTAGACAGTCCCCTGTAACAATATGGCTTCTGTCACAGAAACAAAGGCTTTGATAACCCCCATGTCCTGTATAAATGGGACATTACGTCATCCCATTCAACCCCCAATTCTACACATTGGAAAACTAGACCATAGCATTGAGCACAGCTTTGCTGCAGGCCTCTCTATACTTCTACTCTTCCCCCTTCCAGGCATGTACTACATGCCCCAGCCTTTCCCTTCATTTCCCTCCCTCCCCCAAACAGAAAACCAACCCCCCCACCCAAGCTCTGCTCCCTCCTGCTTGGGGGCTCTCCCCTCCCCCTCTGCCTTAGCTTCCTTCAGGATGGTTCTCAAATCCCCCCTTCTGCAGGCCTGCCCTGGTTTTCTTCCTCCCTCCCCAGCTGCTGGTGCTTCCTCCTCTCAGACTACCTTCCATCTGTGTCCTCTCCACAGGCTTGATCTGAAGAATTGTGTACCTGTTGTCAATAGAGAGTCAGACTCAGGAAGTCAGGCTCCCAGCCCTGCCTCAGACCCAGGCTGTCAGGGACACCTTCCCCTGGGCCTGGGATGTTGCCAAAACCCAGGCTAGCTCAGACATTCAGAGATCTGGCATCATCTCCCAGGAATCAGGGCACTCTGCCCCCTCCAGTGATCTCCCCAATGTCATGGGGTGCAGAGCACCCCAGAAGTTCTCTGGGGCACACCAAGGAATCTTCTCCTTCAGAGACTAAACCAGAGGACAGATAATGCCTAGAGAGATAAGCTGAACCAAATGGGACTGAGCTAGCTTCGGATTCCCACCCTTCATTCTGGTCTCCCTTACCCTGGGGAGATAAATTTGGGTGCGGCTGTGGCCACACCCAGAGAGATCTGTAGCCACCACACCCAATTCCTCTAGTCTCTACCAGTGGGGGATGGTCCTCTACTCCTCACCCAATTCCCCCAGCTACCACCAGTGGGGGATGGTCCTCTCTCACTAAAGGAACTTTTCACGGGCAGATGGTCCACCCCCATCAGTCCTCTATAAAAGTACCTTCCAGTCTCCTGTTCGAGGAGATTTGGTACCTCTGAGCCATGTGCTTTGTGCCTGTCTCCCCATGAGAAGTGCAAGGATTTCTTTCATGGTTTCCCTCCCACCACCCTTCCCTTCCTTTGCTCCTAAATAAACTACCACCTTATTCTAACTACTTTTGTGTGCAAGAGGGTGTAATTCTTTAAAGAGGAATTCCTAAGAACCCCAAACCCTAACCCATACCCCATTCCCCCAATATCACCAATATCCATAAATAATGTGGTATGAGGGAAAAAACCATCCTCTTCTCAATAATTCTTGGGAACTTAGCAGGGATGTGGCAAAGGCTCTTTATTTCCTTCTCATGAGGAGGTACCCTAGTGTGCAGCTAGTTGGTGCCAAGAAAGGGGGCTCGCAGGCCCTGTTTTATACCCTAGTCCCTATCGAACAGACCCTCCCCCTTTTTCATCACTGGTCCAGTTACAGATGGGTTACAATCTACATGCAAAACCTAGCTAATCGGAATGCAGTATTTCCACCCCTCTTCTTTATATGGGCATAACTCCAGAGTGGACCTTATTGAGAGCAGGGCTCCTTGAACCATGTGATTTTGTTAACCTGAGGGGGAGGAGGGGATCTGAGACCATTGTCCTACAAACAGGTCAGAAGGAGTATGACTGACTGTTCTATCCACATTGAGAGGAGACAACCACCCATTTTCTCACTTGTAGCAACCCCCTTATCATCCCCTCAGAGTATAAACTCTCCAGGATTAGGGCTGTTTTAGTCTTAGAATCTCCTGCAATTGACTGTTTGGAACATCTAAGAGCTATAGTTTCTGAAACACATCAGTGGGCTATTAATGAGCAACAAAGGGGAAAACTCCCAACTGGGAGTGGAAGAGGGGGAGGGGACTTGGGCAGGAGAGAGTCTGGGGGAGTCATTAGCATTTCTAAAGTTTTTCAAACTCAGGCTCCCACCAGCTCCCCAAGGAAGACCAGAAGGCTAAAGGGGAGGGACTCCATGTTTGTTATGGATGAAACAAGAGGGGAATTCTGCTTCAGACTAGGAAGAAGTAGGGTGAATGCTGGGGAAGCTGACAGAACCCCAGGTCTCTACCCTCTTTTCCTCCTGCCTCCTATTTGGTTTGTCAGATTCTTGTCCAGCTCTTCCAAGAGGTTTTTTTTTTTTTGATCTCAGGACCAATTCCTCTTCCCTTTCAAGGCTTCACATGCAGCCCTTTTATCACTGTTGTCCCCCTCTGAGTTTATGTTTTGGGTCTCCCTCTGGCCATAGGAATTTTCTATGCAGAGGGTTCTTTTCTCTTTCCTATTCACATTTTAGCCTCTGTGTGTTTGAAAGTCTCTGTGTGTTTGAAAGTTTGAAAGGAGTTCTGCTCCTGGGGTACAGTGGGCTCTGTGCCAGGCCCTGGGCTAAGGCCAACTGGGATTCTTGGAGCAATTTTAGAAAATGAGCCAGTACTGGGGCAAGGGGAAGAGGGAGTTTCAGGTTTTTTCATTTACCTGTGGGGAGAGACAATGACTAGGAGGCCAGAGAAAGTCCCTGAGAGAAGGGCAGGGCATGGAATGGAGAGCAAAGACAGCAGAGGAATCTACTGAGCCTGGGAAAAGTGGAGCAAGGCAGAAAGTTGGTGGTTGGAATTGGGCTTCCTTCCGGGCCCCTAAATGTGTCTGAAGGATTCTTCCAGTTCAGGCTGGGCTGGTGGGGAGGGGCAGGTTGGCTGCCCAGTGGCAGACAGTAGCAGGGAGGCAAAAAGGGGTTAATAGAAAAACCCAAGACCCAAGCTCTAATACAGATATTAGCTCTAAAACAGTCAGATTCCAGTTAATGGATAACTTATGTTAGGTTCTTGTACCCATAGTGATCAACATCCATAATGGACCAGAATGGGTCAGGTCAAAATAACAATAAAGGAAAAAGACAACCTATAGAAATTCTGTGTGTGTGTGTGGGGGGGGGTGTTAAGTGACTTGCCCAGGGTCACACAGCTAGTTAAGTGTTAAGTGTCTGAGGCCGGATTTTGGACTCAGGTCCTCCTGACTCCAGGGTGGGTGCTCTATCCACTGCACCACCTAGCTGCCCCAACCTATAGAAAGCTTATGAAAAATGATTATATTTTGAAACTAGCCATGGGAATCAGAGACATGCGCAGAAAAGGCCAAATTTGTCCCCAGATTCACCTTATGACTTGTAAACCCCCAAAACACAACTCCACTGAAAAAAGGTACCGCCTCAGGTGTTGGCTTAGGACCCCAAGAACTCCAAATTAGGATAAACTCTCCCCTGTAACACCCCTGGGTGGAGAATATTATAATGAGACTGATAATTAATTTAACTATACTATAAACATAACTGTCTTTTCTTTCACTATTCCAGAGATACCTTTCCACTTTTCTGGTGCTCTCCCTGTGATCACTCACAGCATTGCACTAAAACTTGGTAAACTGAGTCACTGAGTCTTTGAATTCTTTTGGGACAACTCATGATCAATTGGACCCCAAAATTTCCTGCCCACATCACAAGGAACTGAGTAGTTCAGAGATGGTGAAGAGGCTGGAGGCCACTTTTCGAGTGCCCTGGGCTCCATGCCCTCCTGTTACCTTGGAGGAAACAAGGCTCAGAGCAGTCAGTGACTTGCCCAGGGTCACAGGGGCATTAAGAACAGCCAGGATTCCAGCTTGGATCACATTTACATCCAGTAGGGAATACCAAGAACATTTACTGACTCCTAACTCAGAACATACATGAATTTATTTCTGAGCTGATTTCCAGATCACAGGAATACACATATCTTTGAAATCTGACAGGGTTAGAGGTCACTCCATCCAGTCTTCTCATTTTACAGATGAGAAGACTGAGGTTCAGTGACTTGGCAGCCAAGGCTAAGTGGACAGAGCCCTGAACCTGGAGTCAGTCAGACCCAGTTAAGAATTCTCCCTCAGACACATCCTAGCAATAAGGCCTTGGGAAAGTTACTGTACCTCTCAGCCTCAGTTTCCTCCTCTGTAAAATGGGGATAATAGCCCCTACATGGCCAGGTTGTTGTGAGGTTCAAAGGAGATCACAAGTGGAAAGGACTGTATGACTACTAGAGTCTAAAAGTGGGACCCTGGGGGAGGTGGATTTGAACCCAGCACCCAAGTCCAAATGCAGCACTCTTCCCCTCTCTCTACCAGGCAGCCTCCTATCATGGGTGGAAGGGGCAGGCCTCTGAAGAGTTCTCTCATGGGAGGAAGGGAGAAGGACAGCTTGGGGAGGGGAGACACAAACCAAAAAGATTCTGAAAAAATGCTTCATTTCTGGATCCTGAGGTGGTTTATCTACCAGAGGAGGTGTGGAGGAGGGGCAGATATCTGAGGGACTGTGGAAACCTGGGATGGGGAGGAGGAGGGGAGCACCTGAGACCCAGACTTACTTTTTCTGGCCAAACACTCCGGGTTCTTTGATGTCTTCTTGGTCTGGCTAGAGTTGGAAGGTAGATAATGGCTACTCCAAAAATCTCTCCCCCCAACCCTCCCATTATTTATGTCTCTTCTGCCCCACCCCCTCGCCCTTCCGGGCCATTCAAGGCCAAACTTGGCTCCACCCTGCTCAGTCTCTTCCTAGCCCAGGTGGGTGGGAGGGAGGTGGGGGGAGGGCTGAATGTCCAAAGCTCCCTTTACCCAGCCTGGGTTAGTCTGGTATACTAGGTTCAATGCTGTCACCTCTGCCCCAATAATGCAGACATGTCTCCAATCAGACCCCTCCTTCCTTTGAGTTTGGGTATCTGATCTCATAACCCCCCTCCCAAACTGAAACAGATTTAGGACTCCCCAGAGACATCTCAGCTATTCTTCTAAGTCTGGAAGGAGGGGACAAAGACCTTTAGCCTTTCCCCCCTATCACTTACCCAAGCCCCCTTCATCCCCACAAAATAATCATGAATTCTAATCACTCACAGTTATACTGCACATTAAGGTTTGTCAATCAGCTTTCATCATAACAACAAAACACCATCACCTCATACCTGAAGGTCAATAGTTACTAGGGGAGGGGATCTGGCTGCTTCAGGTCTCTCCCCATTCCAGTCCATTAGCCCCCAAACTCATTTTCCTAAAGCTCAGGTTTGACCACCCTCCCCCCTCAGTGAACTGCAGTGGCTCCCTATTGCTTCCAGGAGGAAATACAAAATGCTTAGTTTGGCAGTCAAAGCCCTGCATAACTTAACCCTCTCCTACCTTACCAGTCTTCTTCCAACTTTCTCCCCCACCTGTACTGGGCTCTTGGATGCTTCACTAACAATGATGGAGATTTGGGGATGGGGGGGCGGGGCCAAGATGGCAGAGGAGAGGCTGTGACTCCCACAGGCTCCAGATAAACCTGTCCACTCATGCCCAAATAATGCAGTAAAAAATCAAAACCCAGAACAGCCTAATGCACATAAGAACAGAGTGAGATGATTTTTCTGCAAAAGAGGGCAATTCTGATCACCTACTGATCAGGTTGAACAGCTCAGCACCCAGTCTGGACCCAGCCAGGGACAGTGCTTCCAATATATTAATGCCTCAATATATTAATGAAATATATTAATACCTCCAACAAGCACCTACTTCTTGTTCCATGGGAAAAATATATGGCAATTCTTTACTGCATAAGGTGCCATTAAATCACTTTTAAATTTATTTGTAATTATTTAGAATTTCATTTTTCCCAAATTACATGTAAAAACAAATATTAACATCAATTTTTAACCTTTGTGTTCCAAATTCTCTTCCTCCCTCTATCCCCACTACCCCTTAAGAATACAAGCAATTCAATAAAAGTTATACATGTGTAGTCATGTAAAACATTTCCACATTAGTCACATTGTGAAAGAAAACAGACAAAAACAACTTTAGAAAAAACAACTAACAAAAATTATGCTTCAATCTCGGTTCAGATGCCATCAGTTCTTTCTCTGTAGCATTCTTCAGGATTGTCTTGGATCATTGTATTGTTGGAAAAATCTAAGTCATTCACAGGAGATCATCTTACAATATTGCTGTAATTTTGTATATAGTACACTTCACTTTGCATCAGCTCATGTAAGTGTTTCCAAGTTTTTCTGATAGCATCCTGCTCATCTTTTTTTTTTATAGTAAACTACATTTATATAGTACTTTAAAGAGTGATTTCCTTATAATAAACCCACTAGTTTGATTATTGCAACAACAATAATAGATAACATGTATATAGTACTCCAAGGCATTATTTTCTTTTTCCAAGCTATTGACTTTTCTCTTGAATAACTCTCATTTCTTTTACCAATTTTTCTTCTATATCTCTTACTTAGTTTATAACAACTTTTTGAGGCCTTCCAAGAGGGCTTTTTGGTATCAAGACCAATTCTTCTTCCCCTTTAAGGCTTCACATGCAGGTGTTTTATCACTGTTGTGCTCCTGAGTTTCTGTTCTGATCTTCCCTGTCACTATAGTAATTCTTAATGGTGAGGGTTCTCTTCTATTTAATATTCACATTTTAACCTCTTTTGTGCCTTTTAAGGTAGAGTTCTGCTCCTGGGGTACAACATGCAATGTCCCAAGCTGCTATTGCTGGGGGGCAAGGGCACAGTCACTGACATTTTACTCTGAGGCCTGCAGCTTATATTATATTTTGCTTATATTAGATATTAAATGAAAAAACTTCAAAACTAAGGCAACCAAGATTAGAAGGAAAAGAGAAATGCAAGTGTTTCTGATAAAGGTCTCAAATAGAGAGAGAACTGACCCAAATTTATAAGAACACAAGCCATTCCCCAATTCATAAATGGCCAAAGAATATAAACAGGCAGTTTTCAGACTCAGAAATCAAAGTTACCTCTACTCAAATGAAGATGTGCTCTGAATCACTTTTGATTAGAGAGATAAAAATTCAAATAACTCTGAAGTACCACTTGACACCTCTCAGATTGGCTAATATGACATAAAAGAAAAATAACTGTTGGAGATGTGGGAAAATTACAACACTAATGCATTTTTGGTGCGGTTGCGAACTGATCCAACTGTGAGTAAAATTTTTCCCAAATCCTTCTTATAGAGTAAATAAGGCAGCAGTGCTTATAAAATGCTGTTAAATGAAGATAAGGTTGACTTCAACATTGACAATACTTATTATAGACAATTTCACAATTGTTTGATTCTGTGAATCTCTTTTCAGACAAATTAAAAAGTCAGACTGTCCCATTTTCATGGCAATATGTCTTTTGTTTTTTTTGCAGGGCAATGAGGGTTAAATGACTTGCCCAGGGTCACACAGCTAGTAAGTGTCAAGTGTCTGAGGCTGGATTTGAACTCAGGTACTCCTGAATCCAGGGCAGGTGCTTTACCACTGCACCATCTAGTTGCCCCGCAATATGTCAAGAAAACTGACTTCATTTGTTGACTGTCCAGATGTATAGTATTTTGAATGACTTTAGTATGTTTCTTGGTGGGCTGTAAAATGGGAGAAGATTGTCTAAAAATAATAAGGTATATAAGCATTTAAGCCTCATAGGGGTGTAAAAGTCTTAGACCATTACTGCTCTAGGTCTCTGGGTCCTAAACCTGACACTGGTTTTGTTTTGAAACAGCATCCCTCTCTCAATAAACCTATTTCTCTACAGCTTGGAGACTTCACTGTTTCTTTTCTTCCTCACAATTAGAAATTTTCATGACACAGCGCTTGCACAATTTGTAAATATGCCCAAAGGGCAAAAAAACTATACAGTCTTTGATCCAGCAATAGCACTACTAAATCTGTATGCAAAAAAAAATCATGAAAAAGAAACCTACGTGTACAAAAATGTTTGTGATGCTTTTTTTGCATTTGCAAATAACTGGAAATGGAAGAGATGCCCATTGATTGGGGAATGGCTGAACAAGTTGTGGAATATGAATGTAATAAAATCCTATCCTATTTTTAAAAATTATGAACAGGCAGATTTCAGAAAAACCTGGAAATACTTAAGTGTGAATGGCGTGAGCAGAACCAGGAGAACATTGTACACAGTAAGAACAACATTGTGCTATGATCAACTATGATAGACTTAGCTGTTCTTAGCAATACTATGCTCTAAGACAACTCCAAAGGACTCATCATGGAAAATGCTCTCCACATCCAAAGAAAAAAATATGGAGTCTGAAAAAAGATTGATGCATACTATTTTCACTTTTTTTTTCTGTTTTCTCTTTCTCATGGTGTGACTGAAATTTTTCCCCACCCCTTAAATATGTGATTTTTTTTTTTAGTAAGGCAATTGGGGTTAAGTGACTTGCCCAGGGTCACACAGCTAGTAAGTGTTAAGTGTCTGAGGCCAGATTTGAACTCAGGTACTCCTGAATCCAGGGCCAGTGCTCTATCCACTGTGCCATCTAGCTGCCCCTTTAAATGTAAGTGATTTAACAGTAGTACTAACCAGTTTATAGACTACTAAATATGATTTAAAAGATTTAGATTTTTTTTGGTAGCTTAAAATGATAATGAAGTAAGATAGATTTTGAAAGGTGCTAAGGGGGGCAGCTAGGTGGCACAGTGGATAAAGCACCGAATTCAGGAGGACCTAAGTTCAAATCTGGACTCAGACACTTGACACTTACTAGCTGTGTGAGCTAGGGCAGATACTAACTCGCCTATTCTACAAACTTAACCAAATATTCAACTACCTGACTTCCAGTTGTGGTTAAGTATAGAAGCCAATCAGCTTAAAGGTCAGATACCTAAAGTAGTAACTTCTGAGGTATAAGGGACCAGTCAGAGCTAGAAAGAAGTTGGAAAGCCAAGCTTAACCAATATGGTGGAAAGTCTTGATAGCTCCAGCTTTATTGTGAAAAAGGATTCCTCTTTCAATAAACCTATTTCCTTTTCACTTTCTTTGTCTAAACCTGGGACTTTGAAATTTTCCCAGTAGTGGTTTTTCCCTTTTGTCCTGTGTCTTTCACAACATAACCAATGTGGAAATGTATATACATGGTTTCACATTTAATTTATACCAGATTACTTACCATCTTCAGGAGGGGGAAGATAAAGGAGGGAGGGAGAAAAAATTGGAAGCTCAACATTGTATGGGAAATAAATTTTGAAGGCTACCTTTACATGTAATTGGAAAAAAAGAAAATACTATTTACAAAATCAAATAAGCCATCTTGCAGGTGTTTCCAAAGATTGATTTTGCATATATATATATATATATATATATATATATATATGGCAATTGGGGTTAAGTGACTTGCCTAGGGTCACACAGCTAGTAAATGTTAGGGGTCTGAGGCCGGATTTGAACTCAGGTCCTCTTGACTTCAGAGCCAGTGCTCTATCCACTGTGCCACCTAGCTGCCCCTGATTTTGCTTATTTTAAATTGACAATTCTCCATTTTGACTGAGGAAGTAGAATATGAATGATTTTCCATTATGCCATTAGAGAAAAGAACATATTTAGGTGTTATCTGTCTTTCTATTAATACATAATTGTTTTATTCAGGTGCAGAGACCAGGTTTGAAGTGAAGGAGATGACTACAAAGGTGGACATTATTGTTGAAGAACTTGGCCAGCATAAATTTCAGGGTGATTGTGCCTGTGACTTCAATTTGAGAGAAATCTATGGCTCTAATACCAAGGTGGATAAAAATACTAAGAGTATCTGGGAGTTTGGTGAAATTGGAGAGGCCTTCACACAGTCTTCAGTCTTCTTTTTTTTTAATGAGGCAATTGGGGGTTAAGTGACTTGCCCAGGGTCACACAGCTAGTAACTGTTAAGTGTCTGAGGCCAAATTTGAACTCAGGTACTCCTGAATCCAGGGCCGGTGCTTTATCCACTGCTCCACCTACCTGCCCCCCTCCAAAGGCTGTTCTTAAAGACACTGTGGTTCAATGATCTGAGACTTTTAAAAATACACATTCCAAACAAGTCCTGAATTTAAGCTATTCTATTACAAAAAATTTCAAAAGTAATAGTATATAACAGATCAACCATGCTAAATTCCTAGTAGAAGCTGCTACATGGAAAGAGGGGGGCCTTTAGGACACAAGGTGTCCTCCACTTTGATTCAAGCTCTGTGTAACCATTTTGGAAATTAAAAAGAATTCATCAGATTCACCCTTCTCATGGTTTTGCAGTGATTAACCTTATAAGCAATTTTCTGTTCAGATATAATCTCTACAACTGATAGACACATAAATGCATGATCCTTGTGATATATTGCTGCAATCACTTCACTAATATTTTATTTTAAAATTTTGCATCAATTTTCATTGATGAAACTGGTCTACAACTTTCTTTCTGTTTTGCATCTTCCTCATTTAGGAATCATCACTGTATTTGTGTCATAAAAGGAATTTTTTTTGGAAAACTTCACCCATTTTTCCAAGTAGTTCATTTATTTGTTTGTTTGTTTATTTTTTTAATTAATTTATTTTTTGAGGGGCAATGAGGGTTAAGTGACTTGTCCAGGGTCACACAGCTAGTAAGTGTCAAGTCTCTGAGGTTGGATTTGAACTCAGGTCCTTCTGAATCCAGGGCCAGTTCTTCATCCACTGTGCTACCTAGTTGACCCCCCACTCCAAAGTAGTTTATTTAATATTAGGATTGTTCTTTAAATATTTGGTAGAATTCACTTGTAAATCCAACTGGCCCTGGAGATTTTATCTTAAGGACTTCATTGATGGCTGGTTGAATTTCTTTTTCTAAAATGGATTATTTAAATATTCTATCTCCTCTTCTGTTAATATGAGAAATTTAAATATTTGTAAATACTTATCCATTTCACCTACTGTCAGAGTTACTGGCATAGGCTTAAGAAAAATAGCTCCTAATTATTGTTCGAATTGCTTCTTCATTGGTGATGAATTCCTCCTTTCCATTTTTTGGTGGCATATAATTATATTTTATACATATATCAAACACATATAATATATATACATATATGATATATAAATTTTCTACATTAGATTTAGATATATCTAGATATATTCTAATACATAGAACTTAGTATTTTAATTACTTAAATAACTGTTTTATAGGGGCAGCTAGGTGGCACAGTGGATAGAGCACTGGCCCTGGAGTCAGGAGTACCTGAGTTCAAATCTGACCTCAGACACTTGATACTTACTAGCTGTGTGACCCTGGGCAAGTCACTTAACCCCAATTGTCTCACTTAAAAAAATGTTTTATAAATAACAAATACATATCAATTCATAGAAATAATTTGACAAATTTGTTTAAATATAATTACTATATAATACCTAAATAACTCATAAATGAACATCATATATATGTATATATATATGTGTGTGTATATATATAAATACATACCTCCTGTACTCTTCCTGACACACCCCTCTCCCCCTTTCTAGATTAAACATTTTTATTTATATTTTTCTCTTTCAATCTCTATCCCTCCCTTGCCTCCTCCCCTCCCCAAGGCAGTAAATAATCTGTCATTTCAAATATGTCTTTCCAAACTTTTTTGAAGCCCTTATTTTTTTCAAATAATTTATATAGTATTGGGATTAGTTGTTCTTTAAAAGTTTGGTACAAATTCACTTGTGAATCCATCTGGTCCTAGAGATTTTTTGACTCATTCAACTTCTTCAAAAACCCAGATGCTATACCACTTGGCGAATACACAGGTTAAGTATTGACATGACTTCATTGTCCATGGTACTTTGGGCCTGAGACCAATTTGTATTTCTCTTTGGAGGTTCTCCTGTAGTTTTTTTGTTACTGTTCTCTATATTTGTGTCTTGAGATTTCCGTTTATTGAATTAATTGTCAGTAGTCAAACTTTTTTTCATTGTTGTTTTTCAATATTTTTTTTTACTCATTTTGTGTCAGCCAGGCCCTGGAGGAGTGATCACTTTGATGTTCAAGCCCTGTGGTGGCAACCTGCTGCTGGGTTGTTATGGTAACCTGCTACTCTGTAACCAGGCTCTTGAATGGTAATTTTGTTGTGACCTGCTAAATCCCCGGGGCTGGTTTTGCTCTGGAAATAGTCTCTCTGCTGGGAGTTCACAGGGGTGGGAATCTGTTGCTGACCTGCTTGGGTGGGGCTTCACTACTGGTCAGCAGGCCTCTGCTATGAGCCCAGAAGCAGTTTCTGTTGCTACTGCTCCTGGACCTCACTTTCCTCCCATCCAGGTAAGACAGACCTTTCCTGCTGGGCTGGTGAATCATTTCTCTGTTCCTTGGTGAGTTCAGAGGCAGTATTATGCCAGTTTAGAGGGGAAATCTGGGAGAGCTGCGGTGGGTTGCTTCCTCACTTGGCTATCCCTCCTTTCCATTTTTGGTACTAGTCATTTAGTTTCCTTTCTTTTTTTAAATCAAATTAACCAAAGGTTTATTTTAGTGTGCTTTCCCCCCATAAAACCTGCTTTTCATTTTTATTATTAGTTCAATAGTTTTCTTAAGCTTTCCTTTGATTTTCAGAATCTCTAATTTTCTTCTTAGAGATTTTTAATTTGTAATTTTTGAATTATTTTTTTAAATGCATGCACAATTCACTGATTTGCTCATTCTCCATTTTAATTATGTTAACATATAGAGATATAACATTGTCCTTAAATACTATTTTGGCTACATCCTGTCAATTTTGGTTTCTTGTTTTATCATTGTTATTCACTTTGATAAAATTAATTATTCCCAAGATTTGTTGTTTGACTCTTTCTTTAGGATGATATTATTTAGTTTCTAATTTATTTTTTATCTTTCCAAAGCCCTTTATTATATGTAATTTTTATTGCATCATGATCTGAAAAGTATGCATTTAATATCATTTCCTTTCTGCATTTGATTATGAAGGTTTTTTTATACCCTAATACATGGTCAATTTTTGTGTAGGTACCATGCAACAATGAAAGAAAGGTATATTCCTTTTTAAAAAAAACAAAAAAGTATTTCATTATTTTCAAATTACATGTAGAGCTATTTCTCAACATTTGTTTATATAAGATTTGCAATTTCAAATTTTTCTCCCTCTCTGCCCTCCCTCCACCCCTCCCCTAGACAGCATGTAATCTGATATAGATTATATGTATATAACATTAAACATATTTCTGCATTAGTCATGTTATAAGAGAAGAATCAGAAGAAAAAGGAAAAACCTCAAAATAGAAAAACAACAGCAAGCACTGGCCCTGGATTCAGGAGTACCTGAGTTCAAATCTGGCCTCAGACCCTTGACACTTACTAGCTGTGTGACCCTGGGCAAGTCACTTAACTCCCATTGCCCCACCAAAAAAAAAAATAGAAAAACAACAGCACCAAAACCAAAAATAGTATGGTTCAATCAGCATCCATATTCCACAGCTTTGTTTAGTTTTTTTTCTGGATTTGGAGAGCCTTTTCTATCATGAATCCTTTGAAACTTTCTTACACCATTGTATTGGTGAGAAGACTCAAGTCTATCACAGTTAATCAACACGTCATGTTGATGATACTGTGTATAATGTTCTTCTGGTTCTGCTCATCTCACTCATCATCATTTCATGCAAGTCCTTCCAGGTTTCTCTGAACTCCTCCTGCTCATCATTTCTTACAGCACAATAGAATTCCATTAAATACATATACCACAACTTGTTCAGCCATTCCCCAGTTGATGGGTAACCCCTCAATTTCCAATTCCTTGCCACCACAAAAAGAGCAGCTATAAATATTTTTGTGCATGTGGGTCCTTTTCCCTTTTTTATGATCTCTGGGGAAAAAAAACAAAAGTGCTAGGTCAAAGGGTATGCACAGCTTTATAGCCATTTGGGCATAATTCCAAACTGTTCTCCAGAATGCTTGGATCAGTTCAAAGCTCCACTAACAATGCATTAGTGTTCCAATTTTTCCACAGCTTCTCCAATATTTGTTATTTTCCTTTTTCGACATATTAGCCAATCTGATAGGTGTCAGGTGGTACCTCAGAGTTGTTTTAATTTGCATTTCTCTAATCAATAGTGATTTAGAGCATTTTTTCATATGGGAATAGATAGCTTTGATCTGTTCATCAGAAAACTGCCTGTTCATATCCTTTGACCATTTCTCAATTAGGGAATGACTTGGATTCTTATAAATTTGATTTAGTTCCCCATATATTTTAGAAATGAGGCCTTAGGGGCAGCTAGGTGGCACAGTGGATAGAGCACCGGCCCTGGAGTCAGGAGTACCTGAGTTCAAATCCGGCCTCAGACACTTAACACTTACTGGCTATGTGACCCTGGGCAAGTCACTTAACCCCAATTGCCTCACCAAAAAAAAAAAAAAGAAAGAAGGCCTTTATCAGAAAGGTAGACTGTTCCTTCCTCTCCTAATTTACCTATGGTATCACCTCTTATGTCTAAATCATGTACCCATTTTGACATTATTTTAGTATAAGGTGTAAGATGTTGGTCTATGCCTAATTTCTGCCATACTATCTTCCAGTTTTCCCAGCAGTTCTTGTCAAATACTGAGTTCCTATCCCAGAAGCTGGAGTCTTTGGGTTTATCAAACAGTACATTACTAATGTCTTTTACTACTGTGTCTCCTGTGCCAAGCCTATTCCATTGATCCTACACTCTCTTTCTTAGCCAGTACCAGTTAGTTTTGATGACTGCCACTTTATAGTGGAGCTCTAGATTTGATACAACTAACCCACCTTCCTGTGCATTTGTTTTCATTATTTCCCTTGATATTCTTGACTTTTTGTTTTTCCAGATGAATTTTGTTATTATTTTTTCTAGCTTTATAAAATAATTTTTAGGTAGTCTTATTGGTATGGCACTGAATAAGTAAATTAATTTAGGTAGAATTGTCATTTTTATTATTATAGCTCTTATTATATTAGCTCTTCCTATCCATGAGCAATTGATATCTTTCCAATTGTTTAGATCTGATTTGAGTTGTGTGAAAATTGTTTTCTAATTGTGTTCATAGAGTGTTTCCTCAGTTTGTCTTGGCAAGTAGACTCCCAAGATTTTTATATTATCTACCATTACTTTAAATGGAATTTCTCTTTCTATCTCTTGTTGCTGGACTTTGTTGGTCATGTATAGAAATGCTGATGATTTATCTAATTCTGAGAGGGGAAGATTCAAACGCCCCTTTCGTATAGTATTACTGTCAATTTCCTCTTGTAACTCATTCAACTTCTCCTCTAAGAATTTGGATGCTATACCACTTGGCACATGCATGTTTAATATTGATATTATTTCATTATCTATAGTACCTTTTAGCAAGATGTAGTTTCCTTCCTTATCTCTTTTAATTAGATGTATTTTTGCCTTTGCTTTGTCTGAGATAAGTATTGCAACCCCTGCTTTTTTTACTTTAGTTGAAGCATAATATATTCTGCTCTAGTCTGTTACCTTTACTCTGGGTGCAACTACTCTGCTTCAAATGTGTTTCTTTTTTTTTTTTAAGAGTTGCTATAAATATTTTTGTACATACAGGTCCTTTATTTATTTATTTTATTTTTTGTGGGGCAAATTGGGGTTAAGTGACTTGCCAGGGTCACACAGCTAGTAAGTATTAAGTGTCTGAGGCTGGATTTGAACTCAGGTCCTCCTGAATCCAGGGCTGGTGCTCTATCCACTGCGCCACCTAGCTGCCCCCTAAATGTGTTTCTTGTAAAAAGCATATTGTAGGATTCTGGTTTTTAATCCACTCTGCAATTCACTTAAGTTTTATGGCTGAGTTCATCGCATTCACAGTTATTATTATTATTATTATTATTATTTTTGGTGAGGCAATTGGGGTTAAGTGACTTGCCCAGGGTCACACAGCTAGTGTTAAGTGTCTGAGGCCGGATTTGAACTCAGGTACTCCTGAATCCAGGGCCGGTGCTTTATCTACTGAGCCATCTAGCTGCCCCCCACAGTTATTATTACTGTCTATTCCCCTCCATTCTATTTAACCCCTTTTTACTTTCCCCCCCTTTTCAGCCTATTCCTCCTCACCTTTTGCTTCTTACCCCTGCCTCCCCCAATCTGCCTTCCCTTTTCTTTACCCTTTTCTCCCTTGCTTTTACCCTCCCTTCTATCAATCACCCCTTTCCCCTTAACCTTTTACTTCCCTAAAGATTAAGCTAAGTTTCTTTATCCAAATGAATGTATGTTATTCCCTCTTTGAATCAAATCTAGTGAGAGTAGGGTTGAAACAATTTCACCCCTCCCTTCTTTTCCTTTATTGTAATAGGTTTTTTCACCTCTTCATGATGTAACTCACCCCATTCAACCTCCCTTTTCCTCTTCATCCCATAAACTCCTTTTTTAAGCCCTGAATTTTCTTTATATCATCACATCAAAGACAATTTATATTTATACCCTCTGTGTATAATCCTTCTGTCTGCCCAAATACATATACAATTCTCAAGAGTTTTAAGTATTATGTTCCCATGTAGGGATGTAGAAAGTTTAACCTAATTGAGTAACTTTTTTTTCCCCCTGTTTACCTTTTTAAACTTCTCTTGAGTTTCCTATGTTAAGATCTAATTTTCGGGGGCAGCTAGGTGGCACAGCGGATAGAGCACTGGCCCTGGAGTCAGGAGGACTTGAGTTCAAATGCGGCCTCAGACACTTAACACTTACTAGCTGTGTGACCCTGGGCAAGTCACTTAACCCCAACTGCCTCACTAATTAAAAACAAATCTAATTTTCTGGGGCAGCTAAGTGAGGCAGTAGATAGAGCACTGGCCCTGGACTCAGGAGGACCTGAGTCCAAATTTGGCCTCAGACACTTAACACTTATGAGCTGTGTGACCCTGGGCAAGTCACTTAACCCCAATTGCCTCACTTAAAAAAAAAAGATCTAATTTTCTATTCAGTTCTGGTCTTTTCATGAGGAAACCTTGAAAGTGTCCAATGTCATTGAATGTCCGTCTTTTCCCCTGAAAGAGAATGCTCAGTTTTGCTGGGTAATAGATTCTTTGCTATAATCCAAGCTCCTTTGCCTTCCAGAATATCATATTCCAACCCTTGTGATCCTTTAATGTTGAAGCTGCCAGGTCCTGAGCAATCCTGACTGTGGCTCCATGATATTTAAATTGTTTCTTTCTGGGTGCTTGGCGTATTTTCTCCTTCACCTGATAATCCTGGAATTTGGCTACAATATTCCTTGGAGTTTTCTTTTCGGGGTCTCTTTCAGGAGGTGATAGGTGGATCCTTTCAATGATGATTTTATCTTCTGACTCTATAAGAACAGAGCAGTTCTCCTTAATAATATTCTGGAATATGGTGTCTAGACTCTTTTTCTGATTGTGGCTTTCAGGCAGTCCAATGATACTCAAATTGTCTCTCCTGGACCTGTTTTCAAGTTCAGTTGTCTTACTAGTGAGGTATTTCACATTTTCTTCTATTTTTTCATTCTTTTGATTCTGTTTGACTGATTCCTGGTATCTCATCAAGTCATTATCTTCCAACTGTCCAATTTTAATTTTTAAGGCATTGTTTTCTTCAGTGAGATTATGCACTTTTTCCCCCAGTTGGCCAAATGAATTTTTTAAGAAATTGTTTTCTTCAGTCATCTTTGTGCTTCCTTTTCCATAGACTTTTGGGTATATGAAACACAAAGTTTTAAAATGAACTTTAAAATATTTCTAATTCATACGAGGGATAAGATTTCTATAGAATATGAATACTGCCTGAAGGTTTTACCACATTTATTGTATTCCTAAGATCCCTTCCTTGTGGATTCTCTGATGTGCAACAAGACTGGATCTCTGTGTAAAAGCCTTTCCACACTGATTACATTCATGGGGTTTTTCTCCAGTGTGGATACTCTGATGTCTAACAAGATGGGAGCTGACTGTGAAAGTCTTTCCACACTGATTACATTCCTAAGCTTTCCCTCCAGTGTGGATTCTCTGATGTGCAGCAAGACCGTATCTCTTTGTGAAAGCCTTCCCACATTGATTACATTTATAAGGTTTCTCTCCAGTGTGGATTCTCTGATGTACAGCAAAACTGGACCTGTATCTGAACTTCTTTCCACACTGATTACATTCATAAGGTTTCTCTCCAGTGTGGATTCTCTCATGCTGAACAAGAGTGGATCTCTCTTTGAAAGCCTTCCCACACTGATTACATTCATAAGGTTTCTCTCCAGTGTGGATTCTTTCATGCTGAACAAGATTGGATCTGGTTGTGAAAGCCTTCCCACACTTATTACATTCATAAGGTTTCTCTCCAGTGTGCATGTTCTTATGTGCAGCAAGACAGGATTTTTCTGTGAAAGCCTTCCCAAACTGATTACATTCATAAGGTTTCTCTCCAGTATGGATTCTCTCATGCAGAACAAGACTGGATCTCTTTGTGAAAGCCTTCCCACACTGATTACATTCATAAGATTTCTCTCCACTGTGGATTCTCTCATGATGAACAAGACTGGATCTCTTTGTGAAAGCCTTCCCACACTGATTACATTCATAGGGTTTTTCTCCAGTGTGGATTCTCCGATGTCTACAAAGATTGGAGCTGCATGTGAACTTCTTTCCACACTGATTACATTCATAAGGTTTTTCTCCAGTGTGGATTCTCTTATGTACAACAAGATGGGAGCTCCTTCTGAAAGCCTTTCCACACTGATAGCATTCATAAGGTTTTTCTCCAATGTGAATGTTCTGATGCCTAATAAGATCTGAGTTCCAACCAAAGGCCTTTCCACAACAATGAACTGCACGTCTTCTCATTCCATGGTAAAATCTAGCTTGGCAAGGAAGAGATGACTGATGGGATGAAGTTGCTTTACATTCATTGTATTCAATAGGCTCCTTTCCAATGTGAATTTTCTGAAGAGGAATGAACTTAGAGTTCTCACTGAAGGCCTTCCCACTTTTGTCACTTTTCTGATGTCCAATGAGATTAGAATTCAAATTCAAAGCCATTTCCAGATGATTACCTTTGGATATTTTCATTAGAAGAGACTTCTCCTGGGCCTCAAAAGGCTCTAGTTGTTGAGGAAACCATTTCTTTTCTTCACAGTCCTGAAAATAATCATTCCATGAAGTAATTCTCTTGCTGTTATTAAAGACTGAACACTGTCTGAGTGCCTTTTCAATTTCACCAAACTCACAAATACTCTTAGCCACTTTGGTATCAGAGTCACATATTTCTTTCAAATTGAAGTTACAGGCACCATCACTCTCAAATCTAAGCTGGACAAATTGTTCCACAGAAATGTTCACCTTTGTAGCCATCTTCTTCACTTCCAACCTGGTCTCTCCACCTGAAGAAAACAATTATGTATTAACAGAAAGATACATAAACCTAAAAAAAAGATACATATACCTAAATATATGATCTTTTGTCATGTGGCATAATGTCACCTTGTTCATATTCTATTTCCTCACTCAAAATGAAGAATTTTAAATTTAAAATAGGCAGAATGAATCTTTGGAAACACCTGCAAGATGGCTTATTTTATTTTGTAAATAGTAATTCTTCCCCCCATTACATGTAAAGGTAGCTGACTATTCAGAGATTTATTGCCGTTTGGGCAGGGTTTGGATCAGTTCACAACTCCAGCTACAATTCATTAGTGTTTCAATTTACCCACATCTCCAACAGTGATCATTTTCCTTTTCTGTCATATTAGCCAATCTGAGAGGTGTCAGGTGGTTGTTTTAATTTTCATCTCTCTACTCAAAAGTGATTTAAAGCACTTCTTCATATGAGTAGCAGTCCCTTTGACTCCTGACCTTGAAAACTGCCTGTTCACATTCATTGGACATTTGTCAATAGGGGAATGGCTTGTGTTCTTCTAAATTTGGTTAAGTTCTCTTTATGTTGGAGACATCAGGCCTTCTTCAGAAACACTTGCTATAAAAAAGTGATCCCCCATAGGGGCAGCTAGGTGGCGCAGTGGATAGAGCACCGGCCCTGGAGTCAGGAGTACCTGAGTTCAAATCCGGCCTCAGACACTTAATACTTACTAGCTGTGTGACCCTGGGCAAGTCACTTAACCCCAATTGCCTCACTGAAAAAAAAAAGAAAGAAAAAAAAAGTGATCCCCCACTTTCTGCTTTCCTTCTAATCTTGGTTACATTGATTTTGTTTCTGTAAGCATTTTTTTCACTTAATGTAAGCAATATGATCCACTTTGCATTTCATGATGTTCTCTCTCTCTGATTTGGGCCTAAAATCTACCTCTGTCCATAAATCTGACAAACTACTCTCTGCTTTCCTAATTTGCTGGGGGTGCCACCCTTTATATTGTTAAGGGCTAAAATTCTAGCTAAACTGTCTAAAATATCTAAGGAGTGGTCGCCAATAAATTATAAGCTTTAGCAAGAGTTAGACTTTTAAGCATTTATTAAGGAGAATAAGAATTTGGTAAAGAGAGAGAGAAAGGCCTAGATTCCTATCTATTAAAGGGAGAGCACATTTCTAGCTCCCTTCTCCACCAGAGTCCAGAGGAAAAAGTGCCAGAGTCAGCGCCAATCTCTTCCTTCCTCCTCCCACTAGTCCGCATCACTTCCTGATGCCAAAGAAAAGACTCCTGGTCTTGCCCTCAAAGACCTTCACTTCATGGGCAGAACTCTTCTACAGTAAGTATCCAGCAGGTGGCGTTATTCCAATCATTACAATATCTACATCATGTACTCATTTTGACTGTACCTTGGTATAAGGTGTGAGATGTTTGTCTATGTTTAGTATCTGCCATACAATTTCCATGTCAACCAGCAGTTTTTGTCCAATAGGGAGTTCTTATACTAGAAGCTGTACTCTTTTGGTTTCTCAAACCCTATACTATAGAGTCCTTTACTCCTCCATTTGGTGTACCTAACCTATTCCACTGATCTTGCACTCCACTTCTTAGCCATTACCAGAGAGTTTTGATGACTGCTGCTTTATAATATAGTTTTAGATTGGGTATGGCTAGTCCACCTTCCTTTGCATTTCTTTATTATTTCCCTTCATATTCTTGTCCTTTTGTTCTTCCAGATATATTTTATATTTTTTCTATCTCTATAAAACAATTATTTTCTGGTCGTTTGTCATTGTTTATCCTTCATTCTTGAAGAGGATCAAGATACTGGGGAGGTGATGTCATGACTTACAATGAACAGGATTTGAGTGAGGAAAGACTGTGCAAAGTCACCAACCTCACTCTCTCCTCCAGACAAATCTGGGTCCAGTGGCTAGATGTTTATCAGGACAACTGGAGATGGCCCCAAATGCAGTGAGTGACCTTTGTCTTTTCAATTAAGGTCTTTCTCAGGTGTCAGTTTGTCTGAGGCAATGCCCATTCAGAGACTGAGGGTAGGTCATTTTTGTCCTTCATTCTAAAAGAGGACCATGACATCAGGGTGATCTCATGGGTCCAGTGGCAAGATATATATCAGCACCACCGGAGATGGCTCAGGATATTTAAGGTAATTGGAATTGAGTGACTTGCCCCATGACATGCATGAATGAAACCAGCAAGCTGCCTGAGAACAATAGAAAGTTTCTTTAGTGAAAAGGAAGATTGAGGTGCACCTTCAGAAGAGGATAGCAACCTTAGGGCCCCTACATCCAAAGCTTCCAAGAAAAATATGACCTGTCTTAGGCCATGAAATTGCTCAAAAGGGACTTTGAAGAGAAAGTAGGATAGAAGGAAGATTTAGAGAAGTGGAGGAAAGAATGGAAAGAGAAATTAGAGCAATGCAGGAGTTATGAGAAAAAAGTCAACAGGTGGAAAAGCCAAATGGAAAAGGAGATAAAAAAGCTCTCTGATGAAAATTATTGGCTAAGAACTAGGATTGAACAAATGGAAGTTAGTGACTTTATGAGAAACCCAGACACAGTAACGCAAATCCAAATGAATAAAAAATACAGGGCAAAAAGAAATATCTCCTTGGAAAAACAGCTGACTTGGAAAATAGATTCCAGAGAGATAATTTGAAAATCATTGGACTACCTGAAAACCATGACCAAAATAAGAGTTTAGACAGTATCTTCCATGAGATTGTCAGCGGAAATTGCCCTGATATTCCAGAAGCAGAAGGCAAAAGAAATTGAAAGAATCCACCAATCACTTCCTGAAAGACATCCCAAAAGGAAAACTTCCAGGGATGTTATAGCCAAATTTCAGAGCTCCCAGGTCAAGGAGAAAATATTGCAAGCAGCTAGAAAAAAGCAATTCAAATACTGTGGAGTTATAGTAAGGATAAAACAAAATCTAGTAGCCTCTACATTACAGGACTGGGGGGAATGGAATATGATATTCCAGAGGGCAAAGGAACTGGGACCACAGCCAAGAATCCTGTACTGATTCCAGATCAGGTGCTCGAAACACTGTGTCACCTAGCTGTTCCCTATCCATTACAATTTTTATACATTCTTTAAATGCCCACTGTTTATAATATTGTGAATCTCAAGTAATCTTCCTACTTTTTTTAATTAATAAAGTATTATTTTTTCCCCATTACATGTAAAGATATTTCTTAACTTTTGTTTATACAAGCTTTCCAATTTCAGATTTTTCTCTCCACCAACAATGCATTAGTGTTCCAATTTTCCCACAGCTTCTCCAACATTTATTATTTTCCTTTTTTGTCATTTTAGCCAATCTGATAGGTGTCAGGTGGTACCTCAGAGTTGTTTTAATTTGCATCTCTCTAATCATTAGAGATTTAGAGCATTTTTTCATATGGGAATAGATAGCTTTGGTTTCTTCATCAGAAAACTGCCTGTTCATATCCTTTGACCATTTCTCAATTGGGGAATGACTTGGATTCTTATAAATTTGATTTAGTTCCCTATATATTTTAGAGATGAGGCCTTTATCAGAAGTACTGGACATAAAAATTATTTCCCAGCTTTCTGCCTCCCTTCTAATTTTGGATGCATTGCTTCTGTTTGTACAAAAATTTTTTAATTTAATGTAATCAAAATCATCCATTTTGTATTTCATAATATTCTCTATGTCTTGTTTGGGCATAAACTGTTCTCCTTTCCAAAGATCTGAAAGGTAGGCTATTCCTTCCTCTCCTAATTTACATATAGTATCACCTCTTATGTCTAAATCATGTACCCATTTTGACCTTATTTTAGTATAAGGCATAAGATGTTGGTCTATGCCTAATTTCTGCCATACTATCTTCCAGTTTTCCCAGCAGTTTTTGTCAAATACTGAATTCCTATCCCAGAAGCTGGAGTCTTTGGATTCATCAAACAGTACATTACTAATGTCTTTTACTGCTGTGTCTCCTGTGCCTAGCCTATTCCACTGATCCTCCACTCTATTTCTTAGCCAGTACCAGATAGTTTTGATGACTGCCACTGTATAGTAAAGCTCCAGATTTGGTACAGCTAACCGACCTTCCTGTGCTTTTCTTTTTCATTATTTCCCTTGATATTCTTGACTTTTTATTTTTCCAGATGAATTTTGTTATTATTTTTTCTAGCTCTATAAAATAATTTTAGGTAGTCTGATTGGTATGGCACTGAATAAGTACATTGATTTAGGTAGAATTGTCATTTTTACTATATTAGCTCTGCCTATCCATGAGCAATTGATATCTTTCCAATTATTTAGATCTGATCTGATTTGTGTGAAAAGTGTTAATTGTGTTCATATAGTTCCTGGGTTTGTCCTGGCAAGTAGACTCCCAAGTATTTTATATTATCTACCATTACTTTAAATGGAATTTCTCTTTCTATCTCTTGCTGCTGGACTTTGTTGGTCATGTATAGAAATGCTGATGATTTATGTGGATTTATTTTATATCCTGCTACTTTGCTAAAGTTGTTAATTGTTTCAAGTAATTTTTGAGTTGATTCTCTAGGATTCTCTAAGTATACCATCATATCATCTGCAAAGAGTGATAGATTTGTTTCCTCCTTGCCTATTCTAATTCCTTTAATTCCTTTTTCTTCTCTGATTGCTATTGCTGACATTTCTAGTACAATATTGAATAATAGAGGTGATAATTGACATCCCTGTTTCACCCCTGATCTTATAGGGAAGACCTCTAACTTATCTCCATTACATATAATGCTTGAGGATGGTTTTAGATAGATTCTGCTTACTATTTTAAGGAAAGCTCCACCTATTCCTAAGCTCTCTAGTGTTTTTATTAGGAATGGGTGCTGTATTGTCAAAAAAAAAGAAATTGAACAAGCCATTAATGAACTCCCTAAGAAAAAAAAATCCCCAGGGCCAGATGGGTTTACAGGTGAATTCTACCAAACATTTAAAGAACAATTAATTCCAATATTATACGAATTATTTGGGAAAATAGGTGAAGGAGTTCTACCCAATTCATTTTATGTCACAAATATGGTGGTGATACAGAAACCAAGCAGAGCAAAAACAGAGAAAGAAAATTATAGACCAATTTCCCTAATGAATATTGATGATAAAATCTTAAATAAGATATTAGTAAGGAGATTACAGCAAGTGATCACCAGGATAATACAGTATGATCAGGTGGGATTTATACCAGGAATCCAGGGTTGGTTCAACATTAGGAAAACTATCAACACAATCAACCACATCAATAAGAAAACAAATGAAAATCATATGATTATCTCAACAGATGCAGAGAAAGCTTTTGACAAAATACAGCACCCATTTAATTATTTTCATTACTATAGCCAATATTTCTTATTTTCTTTTCTGTTCCAAAGATATCATGCCACTTCCTGCTGATATACTCAATATTCATTCCAATTCCTAATCTATATTATATTTCAAATTATATCTTGAATCCAACATCTATCTATTAGGAAGTTAACAGCAGGAGTTTCTAATAGTCCTCTGGTACCACATCTCATGTAGTGGTTCAAGAACTCTTTGGAGGATCATGATGATGAAGTCCAAGGCATTTTAGCTAAAAATTATTTAATGCAAAACAATCTGGTACTAGCAAAGAAATAGAGTAGTAGATCAGTGAAAAAAAATAGCTACATATTAAAGTATACTAATTGATTATACTAACCTAGTATATTACAAAGACAAAGATCCAACCTTTTGTAACAAATACTCATTATCTGACAAAAACTGCTGGGGAAATTAGAAAAGAGAATGGCAGAAACTAGGTATAGACCAACATCTCACATGGTATTTTAACATAAGGTCATAAAAGATGATAAGTTAAGGAAATAAAAAGAGCATGGAGGGCAGCTAGGTGGCACAGTGGATAGAGCACTGGCCCTGGATTCAGGAAGACCTGAGTTCAAATCTGACCTCAGACACTTAACACTTACTAGCTGTGTGACCCTGGGCAAGTCACTAAACCCCGATTGCCTCACCAAAAAAAAGAAAAAGAGCATGGAACAGGGGAAGAAGTTAGTACCAAAGAAGACATAGAAAGCATTACAAAATGTAAAATAGATATTTGTTATTGTAAAAGCTTTTGCACAAACAAAACCAATTAAACCAAAATTGTAAGGAGAGCAGGAAACCAGGAAAGAATTTTTGAAACATGTTATCTTTCACAAAAGATACACTTCTCCAATATATAGAGAAGTGAATCAAATTAATAAAAATATGTCATTCCCCAATAGGTAAATGGTCAGTGAATATGGACAGCTTTTAGGCAAAGAAATTAAAGTTATCTACAGTCATATGAAAAAATGTTCTAAATCACTATGGATCAGGGAAATATATATTAAAACAACTCTGAAGTAGCACCTCACATTGATGGGAAACTAATAAACTCTTGGTGGAGTTGTAAATTGATCCAACCATTCTGGAGAATAATTTGGAACTAAGTCCAAAGGATTATGAAAATGTGCATGCCCCATGATCCAGCAGTATCACTGCTAGGATTACATCCCAAGACATCCCTAAAAAGGGGAAAAAAAACCTACTTGTAAAAAATATTTATAACAGCTCTTTTTGTAGTGGCTAAGAAAATCAAAGAGATGCCCATCTATTGGGGAATGGCTAAACAAGCTCTGGTAGATGATTATAATGGAACATTATTGTGTTATAAGGAATCATAAGCAAGGTAGATTCAGAAAGTCCTTATTATGAACTGATGAGCAAAACCAGAAGAACATTGTGTACAGTGACAATGATGTTGTTTGATGAAAGCTGTGAATGACTTAACTATTCTCAGCAATACAATGATCCAAGACAATCCCAAAGGATGAATGATGAAGCATACTCTCCACCCCCAAGATAGAACTGATATTTTATTTCTTTTCTTATATAAAATGACTAATATGGTAATGTTTTATATAATTACCCATGTATACCATGTATCTGATAGCCTTCTGCCTTTGGGAAGGTGTAGGAAAGGGAGGCAGGGAGAGAATTTGAAACTCAAAATTTTAAAATAAAAATGTTTATTAAAAAATATTTAAGGGGCTTCTAGGTGGCACAGTGGATAGAGCACCAGCCCTGGAGTCAGAAGTACCTGAGTTCAAATCTGGCCTCAGACACTTAACACTTACTAGCTGTGTGACTCTGGGCAAGTCACTTAGCCCCAATTGCCTCACTAAAAAAAAAAAAATTAATGCCACCTTATGCAGTCAAGAATTGCCAAGGTTTGTTTGCTGTGTATTTTTTTCCTGGAACAAAAAGTAGATACATGTTTGAGGCATTAAGATACTTCATTGTGGGGGCAGCTAGGTGGCGCAGTGGATAGAGCACCAGCCCTGGAGTCAGGAGGACCTGAGTTCAAATTTGGCCTCAGACACTTAATTACTAGCTGTGTGACTCTGGGCAAGTCACTTAACCCCAATTGCCTCAATTAAAAAAAAAAAAGAGATTTCATTGTGCAGTGATTCCCAACTATAATGATTAGGCATAAAATGAAGTTATTAAAAAAACAAAAAAACTTCTGGTTGGTTTCAGTGCTGCAAGTCTCACCAATCCACTGAATCCCCAACCTAGCTGTCAAATTCATCTACTCCAGGCACTTCTGATCATGTCACTGCCCCCCTCAATAAAACACTTCCTATTGCCTCCCCATTAACAGCATCTAATATAAAATCCTCTGCATGGCTCTTAAAGGCCTTTATCATCAGCCCCTCTCCTATTTTCTCAGACTTTTTTCGCCTTATTTTCCCTCCACATGTGTGATAATCATGTTATTTTGTTTCTTGACCAGCAACATCTCCTGACTCCATGTTCTCTCTGGCTGTCCCTGAAGTTCCACCTAAAATCCCTCCTTTTACAGTAAGTCTGCTCCTGTCTTCCTCACCCATAGGGCCTTCCCTGTCTTGATGAGGTCCAATTTATCCTGGATACATTGGGTTGGTAGATCCTTGTTTACATGTTGTCTTCCCCATTAGAGGACTCCTTGAGAGCAAGGCTTATCTTTTGTCATTCTTTGTTTTGCTAGTGTTTAGCGGTGTCTGGAACATAATGGGTGCTTAATAAACATTTTTTGACTGGAATAAAGACCAGGAAAGAATTCAGCATGGACACCCTCAGCCCATGTGAGATGCTTTCAGGAGAGTTTGATGCCCCAAAGTTCAAAATGATGACTTCTTATACCATCAAAATTTTATACCCATGAGATGTGGGGAAAAAAATGGAGTTATAGGGGACCCAGAGAGCCTTGCCTGACCTTTCTTAAGGCCAGCCCAGAGTCAGGAGAATTTCAAAGGAAATGATCTTGGACCTTGGACTGTGAATACAGACAATAGAAATTAAATCCACACCTACCTGAAAGACCTTGCCCCCCAACAGGGGCTCTACCTTCACTAATATTTAATATGCTTTAATAAATGCTTAATGCCCAAACTAGTTCAATAGCCTCTAATTTCTAAGTACCAATATATTATAAACTCCTGCTAAGTTTCCCTACAACTTGGGACAGAAACAGATCGCTCCCACATAATTTTAAATGCCACAAAGGAAACTGAAAGGCCAAGGAGTTTGATTTGCTCCTCTGTATGAGGAAATTGCTGCTCTAAGTTTCAGTTCCTTGCACAGGATTTTACAGCTGAAATGTGTCTAAAAATCAATTCCAACTAAGACCTTCCTGCCCACAAGTCTAGCACTCCCTTCAGCACAACACTTAGAGACCTCTTATGATAGCCGTCATGCACCTGCTTTTGTCACTCACCTGGACAGGAGTTCCTTGGACCTTTGTGCTCTACCATCCCTGGTGATTCCCCTCCCTGGAAAGGAGAGCTCAAATCTTCTCTAGAAACTGGAAGTCCTAGGAATAAAGAATAAGGAAGGGATGAGAATTAAGAGAAATATACACTTTAGTCCTCCTTAGGGAATGAAGACATGCAAGCAAAGAGGACAGGATGGTTCCCAGGATGTCTCAAGGATAGTTCCCAAGGTATTGATTGTTGGGCTCTTTGGAGGCAGCCTGAGATCACACAGGCCATTTGGCATCAGAAAACTTCCCCTTTATTCACCTCTTTCCTAGAAGGATGGGAACACTGCCTAGCTTCAATCATCTAGAAATTGGAGGCTGTGGTAGTGCAGTGGTAACAGCCCAGGGCCTAGAGTCAGTAAGACTATTTCAAACCAGTGTAAGACACATGGTAGCTGTGTCACCCTGGACAAGTTGTGTAACCTGTTTGCCTGTTACCTCAACTATGAAATAGGGATGATAATACTACCCAACTCATAGGGATGTTGCTAAGGTCAAATGACAATGAGGATAATACACTTTGCCCAGTGCTAGATATAAAGCAGGCATGTATGAATGCTTATTCCATTCTCTTAATTTCTCAACATCTGGACTGGAATTTGAGGGAACAAAGAAGGAAGAATCAGGACAAACTTGCTAGGCCTGGAAGGATGAGGAGCAGGGAGCTACCATGTCAGCAGCTCAGTCACCAGAGGCAAAGGTCCTTACCCACAGAGAGCAGGTTCTGGACATTCTCCAGCATGACCTCCTTGTACAGCTCTCTCTGAGAATGGTCCAAGAGGTTCCACTCCTCCTGGGTGAAATCCACAGCCACATCTTTGAATGTCACCATCTCCTAAGCCATCAAATGTTACATGATTTAGAGCTGAAAAAGACTTCAGAAATCACCTTGTCCCCCTGGACAAGTTGTGTAACCTCTTTGCCTGTTACATCAACTATGAAATGGGGATGATAATACTACCAGATAAATGATAATAAGTGTAATATACTTTGTCCAGTGCTGAATATAAAGCAGGCATGTATGAATGCTTATTCCATTCCCTTCCTTTCCCAACATCTGGACTGGAATTTGAGGGAACAAAGAAGGAAGAATCAGGACAAACTTTCTAGGCCTGGCAAGATGAGGAGCAGGGAGCTACCTTGTCAGTAGCTCACAGTCACCAGAGGCAAAGGTCCTTACCCACAGAGAGCAGGTTCTGGACATTCTCCAGCATGACCTCCTTGTACAGCTCTCTCTGAGAATGGTCCAAGAGGCGCCACTCCTCCTGGGTGAAATCCACATTCACATCCTTGAATGTCAGCAATTCCTAAGCCATCAAATGTCACATGAAAAGACCAGAATTCACCTAATCCAACCCTCATCAACTTAGAGGAAATAACTGAAGCACAGAAGGCATTTGCCCAAAACTTATATATTTTTGAGCGTCAGCAACAACACTTGAAACCATAGCCAATAAGAGCCGAATGGAATATTGAGAAAAGCATTTTATATTGAAGTGAGAACCATGTTAGAATGATAAAAGTTGAATAAAGTTATTATGAAATGTTTCTCCCCATAGGCTCAGAGAGAAGTTATATGCTCTGTGAGTGAAGTATCAGAGTCCTTAAAGAAAGCAAGGTAATATGAAATTCCTCCTCACCTGAAGGGATATGTTACATGTCATAAGGGATATAGATTCAGGAGGACCCAACTTCAAATCCAGCCTCAGACACTTGACACTTACTAGCTGTGTCACCCTGGTCAAGTCACTTAACCATCATTGCCCCTCAAAAAAAAAGAGGAAAAAATAATTACTTACAATCTGCCCTGAAGTAAGAGTTATAAGAACGTCTTTCAGGGAAAAGTGAAAAAAAGTTATCTATTGTATGAATTGAGGTCTTGGTGTAACATCAGGTATGATGTGTCAGAGCCAAAATAAATTTTATCTTTGCTTTATGATTGCTTTCACTAATTAGTGGAATATATTCATTCATTTTAATATTTAGTTACATAAAAATAAGAGTAACTATGATGGGGAAAGGAGAAATCATTCATTTATTTTAAAAATTACACTTTTTGTATAGTTTTTTATTGACTGGGGTTGGAGATCAAGCTTATAAGATATTGACAGTTTATTTATAAAAAAGAAATGATCACAACTTACCCCTAACATTTTAGAACATGGGGCAGCAAGCATCAGGACAAACAATTAAGAAGCAGACTGATGAATGACAGACAAGAGAGCAGCTACATCTGCAAATCCTTATATACTTGGGAAGCTCGGCTATTTCTCCCAATCTGCTACATGCAGAACCTGAGCTTGGCCAATGCACTTGGATTTTGAACTTCTTCCATTTCAAGCAGAATGATATAATCCACTTTTTTAGAGGTTCTATTCTTTTGGAGCAAATCTTTTTCTTTTTCTTTCTTGTGATATTAAGTTCATTAAAATAATATATTTAGGGGCAGCTAGGTCATGCAGTGGATAGAGCACTAGCCCTGGATTCAGGAGGACCTGAGTTCAAATCCAGCCTCAGACACTTGACACTTACTTGTTGTGTGACCCTGCAAAAAGTCACTTAACCCCAATTGCCTCACCAAATATACACATACATATATATATTTATTACTTATTTATTTAATGTTTAAAGTAAACATTTTTATTTAAAGTTGAGTTGCCAATTCTCTTTTCCTCCCTCCCACCCTCCCTGAGGCACCAGACCATCAGATGACAGATATACTTGTGCAATCATGCAAACCACTTTCATATTAGTCATTTTGTATCAAAAATCTTGAATAAAAGAAAAATGGAAGAAAGTAAAAAATAGCTTCCTTCAGTCTGTGCTCAATCAACATGATTCAATCAGTTTCTTTGGAGGTGGATTGTATGCTTTATCACTCGTCCCTCTGGGATTGTTGTGGATCATTGTATGGAGCAATTCCTTTTCACAAAGATGAAAATATCTTAGCTCTTTTGCCATTTTAATTTTTTCCTAAAAAGATGTGATTTGTCAAATGTATGCCAATTTGATTTTTATTTCCTTCAACTGTTTTAGCTGCAACATGAGGATGCTAAGAGGTCTTTCCTGCCAGGGTTCTTCTGAGGATCAAATGAAGCGTTCTTTATAAAGAACTTCACACTACGCCTGGCACATGGCAAACTCTATGGCAATGTTGATCCACATCCTTTTCCTCCCTCCCACAGTCTCCAAAATGGTTGCTCTGCCCCTTGTCTCTCAGCACTCTGGGCCATCCTCTTCAGTATTGCTTCAATGCCACATACAACCTGGTCTCAACCTCTCTTTCAGCCTCATAAGACACTCATGACTCATCCTCTTACCTTTGCAACCCAGACACATTGGCCTTTTCTCTTTCTGGGCTCTGCTCTTTCTCCTTGCCTTTTTGCAACTTCTGCTCCCTTATTCTGCCCATCCCTAGGAAAGACCCTGACAAATGTCCCAACAGGATGATGGGAGATAATGTTTATATGGCTCCCAGCACACAGCAGACACCAGATAACCCTGTCCAGACTTCTTGCTCCTCAGTTCTCTTCTCTCTGACCTGGGGATATGGACCTCCTGGATGATCTTGACCAAGACCCTCCATCACCTGATCTGTGCCTTTCCAATGGCTGTCTCTCATGCTTGCACTGACCTCCCTGCTCACCTGGGCCTCCTGGTGTTGTGGGAGCAGGGACCCCAAACCCCAAGGAATCATTAAACTTTGCCAAGGGAAAAGCAGCTCCACCTCCCATCTCAAGAATTTGGTGTGGCTGAGTAAAAAGACCCTGGTCTGCAAGGAACAAAAATGATATATTGATGAGGGTGGGTGCTATTCTTACCCAAGCACTCCTTACCAGTTGTTACCCTTCCAGTGGTCTTACCCCTCCTAACTGCTTTACACATGGCTTTTTTTAAATAAACATAGAATGGACCAGGTCTTCTCTTACCCAGGGAGACAGGTTTTCAGCAGTGATTCTGTCTCCTGGTCATATGTTCTCTCTCCTAATAAATCACTTTTCATATGACGTTTGTGATGAGCCTCCAATTCATGGGTGACCTTGCCTCCTGATCCAGGTCACAAGTCTCCCAACATTATGGTGCTGAAACCCAGCAAAAGTCAATGGGCAGGTAAAAAGGTGGGCTGGTCATGTGGCTCTTGGATTCCCCAGGTGGGGTGTACACTCTGCTTTCTCCTGTAAGGATCCAAAGTCTCAGTGGGTGGCCCCACTGTCTGAGGTATGAATAGCCAGCCAGGCTACTTCTAGATTCTCTTTGATTTACAGTCACAGAAAGTACTGACTTAAGAAATGCTCAAGTTTTTGTCAGCACCCACTTGGGGGCAGGTGTGGGCATCTGTCCCTGAGGTCTAGCCCAGCTGACCATGAAAAGGGACAAGGAGAAAGCATTCCCTGTGGCCCTCCCTGTTCAGGTGTATCCTTAAAAAAGAGGGGGAAAAGGGGGGCGGCTAGGTGGCGCAGTGGATAAGCACCAGCCCTGGATTCAGGAGTACCTGAGTTCAAATCCAGCCTCAGACACTTGACAATTACTAGCTGTGTGACCCTTGGCTAGTCACTTAACCCCCATTGCCCCGCCAAAAAAAAAAATAGGGGAAAAATGGGATTTAGGTGCAAAGAAGTGAATGGTTTTCCACCATAACACATGACCCTTCAATTCCTTGGCTGAGCTAGCCCCTAGATCCAGGTCACAAGGCCCCCAACACTGGCTTCCTTCACTTCTCAGCAAAATCCTCACCTTCTGAAAATGAGCTTTTCCTGGTCCCTGACACTGCTTGGGCCTTCCCTCTGAGGGGGCCTCCCATTCATACTGTAGAGACCTTGTGTGGACCCAGCCGCTGCCCTGTTATCTCCCAAGGAGACTCTGAGCCCCTTGAGGGCAGGGATTGTTATTGTTTAACCCTTCCTTTGCATCCCCTGTAGGTTGGCACAGTGCTTGGCACAGAGGAGCCACTGTCTAAATACTCATTGACTTGACATAAGAAATGACAAATGAGAGGGATTCAGAGAGACCAGGGAAGACTGGGGTGGCCTGAGGCAGAAGGAAATGAGCAGAACCAGGAGGACAATGTTTGCTCTGCTGACAGCCCTGCAGAGGACAATGTACATGTAACAGGATAAAGCTTCCTGGGCTCTGCTAGATTCCACCTTTGCTGATGCTGGTCAGGTCTGTGGATGGGCTGCACTCACCTGGGATGAACATGTGTCATGATCCTCATTGAGAAGAAGGACAAACAACAAACAGACAACAACAGAGTGGGAAGATGAGGCCCCATGGAAAGGACAACCATCAGAAGCAGGATGTGGAGAGGGGCCCTTGTTCTGACCTACCTGGCACCTGCTTGTGCAGAGCTGGCTCCCAGAAGACAGAGAGATCTCAGGTCCAGGGAAGGCAGAGAGATCTCCCCTCTGAGGGAAGAAGACACCTCAGCTTGAAATGAAGGCAGAGAGATCTCAGATCTAAGGGCTTCTGCCTCCAGCCATGCTGCTCTGGGTAAGGCCTCCTATTCCCAAGGGTCAAGCCCTGCCCAGTCTCCCTCTCCTGGAATGACCTCTCTCCTCCCTTTCCCACCTCCCAGGCTTCTAAACTTTACCCCAGGAAGAGAATTCCCCCAAGACCACCCCCTACCTGGCTGCTCAGTTCTGAGGCCTCTCCTCCCCCATTGCTCTACCACCTCTGCCCCCTCCCTTACCTGCTCTGGGACTCCAACTCCCCTCAGCAGAAACTCCTGCCCTGCCAGCTCTCCCCCCACCACACCCATCTTCTTCTTGGTTCTCCCAGCCATTCCCCTCCCGTGAAGCCCCCCTTTCTTCTCTGTAGTCTGGGCTCCAGACTTGCCCACCCCCCCCCTTAACTCTCCTCCATACTGAAAACATTCACCCCCTTGGCCCATCTCCACCCTAGACCTTCCATACCCCAGTCCTCACACTGAGGGAGTGTTTCCTTCTGTCTTGTTTTTCTTCCCTCAAAGATGTTCTCTCACAGGAAGACAACTGGATCCTAAGGGAGAGCTGAGGCCAGGACACCTGGGTCCCAGGGCATAATGACCTTTCTCTGTGGCTGTTTCCTGATTCAACCACTGGAATCCCTCCCCTGGGAGGTCTCACTAATTCCCTCTTCACCCCTCAAAACCCAGGTTCTCGGGGAAGTGGAGAGGGGCAGAAAGCAGGACAGGCTGATCGTGGGGCACAAGAATGCCAGGAAGCCAGGATGGAGGCCACTGAGGGACAGAAAGTGGGATTCCTGGGCTGGGGAGCTCAAAACCCCAGCACAGAATCCTTAATGATCCCTCTGGCATTTTTTTGAACAAAAGTAAAGACAGTCCCCACCCTCCTGGGCCTCACCTAGCAAGGGGAATGGTGGGTAGGGAGGGGCTCAATCCTTGAAAAAGTTACTGGGCTGAGGAATGGGGCCTTAGAGTGTAGATTAACATTCAGGTACAGGAGGGGAGGGGGAAGATCCCCTTGGTTCTTGTGACCTCAACTGGACAGGAAAGGGGTGAAAATAAAGCCAAATGAAGGAGAATGCACACATACACAGATCCACTTCCATATCTGCTTGGCTTGGGGGTAAAGCCTACTGCTCAGCTGAGAATGAACTGAGAGCTTCTCAAGGGAACTCCAGGACTCTAAGAGGGATGGCATTCTGAGGATGGGCACAGCAGCAGAAAGACAAGGCCTGGGGAAGGAGGATCTCAAGGAGGAGAAGCCAAAAGGCCAGTTTGGCAGCTCAGGGCTGGGTGAAGAGGACTGTGTGTGACCCCCTGGGATGGCAGCTGGGCCAGGTTGTGAAGAGCTTTCAAATAGCAAACAGATATGCTCATTGATACTATCGGGGACCACTGGAATTTCCTGAGTGGAAGGGATATGTGTAGGACTGAACTTTAGTCCTGTAGGGTTCCATCACCTTCTGCCCAAGCTGTTTAGTTCCTGGATAGGGCCTAGGAGTAGAAGTGGCTCCTATGGGGAGGTTTATTTACTTGGCCCCAGAAAAGAGAATTTTTCCTGCAGCCAGTAACCCAAGGTGGTTCAGGAAAATAGTGGAGGGGAGGGGCACAGAGAGGACTTGGAGGAAAAATGAAAGGGACAAATAGACAATGAAACTGTATTACTTGGAAACAACGGGAGGCCACTATCAGACACAAATTAAAAGGATAAACAAGAAAAAAGATTTAGCAGCTAATTGGCTATAGGGAGTTGGGGCCAAGACAGAGGGAAGAGTCAGGGATGGCGTGTAGGTTGCTAATGTGGAGGAAATCAACTGAATTTGGGGGAAGCAGCTCCCCCAAAAGAATTACCATGGATGTCAAAGAAACTCAACTGCCTTACAGGACTATGTAAACAGAGACAGACTTCAGGGAAGCCTCCAATAACTGGGGAGTCACCAATAAGATATTCTAAAGGAATTAACTAGAGACCCACCTCCTGTGGCCCCACCAGATATTCTGGGCATGAGAAAACATCCCCATTGAAACAACCTCTGCAACTCCTGAGAGGAAGGTTAACATTCTCCCCAAATCACCCGACATCCTGCCTCTATACCCAACCAGCCCAATGAGCAAAGTGGCTGCCCAGCCTCCCCAGATAGACTAAGGCTGTGTAAAATCCTATTTATGCCTCTACTTCTCCTTATTCCATTGAGATGCTCCCCACAGGGCAACTGCCAGGGTGCTGATGCTACTTTATCTTCAGGGAGGGATTCCAGAGCTGGATGGACCTGGAGGCAGGAAGAACTGAGTTCAAATTTGACCTCAGACACTTTCTCTGTGTGATACTGGGCAAGTCACTTGACCTGCTTGCCTCACTTTCCTCAAGTATAAAATGAGAATAATGGCATCTACCCCAAAGGCTGCTGTGAGGATTCTATTTCTCAAGTTCTTGGCAGTGCCTGGCACCTGGATGCTAGAGAAATGCTAGCTTTTATTTATTATTATTATTATTATTATTTTTATTAGCGGGGCAATGAGGGTTAAGTGACTTGCCCAGGGTCACACAGCTAGTAAGGGTCAAGTGTCTGAGGCCACATTTGAATTTAGGTTCTCCTGAATCCAGGGCTGGTGCTTTATCCACTGTGCCACCTAGCTGACCCTAGGTCTAATTATTCTTATTGCTGTCCAGGAGGTTAGTAGGACCTCTGGGCTGAGCAATTCCCCAACACTGACCTAAAGTTGCTGTGGGAACAACACTGACTGTCCTCTGCACCCCAGTGCAGTGTCTGGGACATACAGATGAGGAAACTGAGAGGACAAGACATCAAGTCACTTGACAGAGCTGAGAGAGATCTGAGGAGGTTTGGACTCGGGTCTAGCTGACTGAGGTCCAGCACTACCCACTGCACTGCACCACCAGCTAGTTCCCTTCAGAGAGATGACTGAGAGCTACTTTAGAAGAGCAGGCCCAGGACTGAGGGAGAGTTACCCCCATGGGGAGGAAGGTGGCCAAGGAGAACAGGGAGCCAAATCAGACCAAAGGAAGCACTTATGGATCCCTTGATTATCGGTCCAACAGGCAGGAGAACCAGGACTGGTGACAATCTCTGAGGAAAGGTGTTTGTTATGGGTCCACCAGACCTCAGAGATTTTCTGGGGTAAATCAAAAGAACCTTCTCCTTGAGAAACTAAACCAAAGGACAGACACACTTAAAGAGATAAGCAGCACCAGAGCTAGCCTGAGATAACTCCAGGACCACCATTCTTCATTCTAGTCTCCCCCACCCCTAGGGGAGATAAGATTAGGTGTCCAGAAGGGGAGAGAGATGGCTTGAGAGATGCGGAGCTGCCCCTCACTTAACTTCCCCCAGCCACCATGAGTGGGGGATGGTCCTTCCCCAATAAGGCAATTTTTCACAGTCAGATGTTGACCCCATTGGACCACCACTATCTGTCCCCTATCATTGTATCTGCCTGTCTCCTGCTCAGGGAGATAGGTAGCTTAGAGTCATGCCTCTGTGCCCTGCCTTCTCCCCATGAGAAGTCCAAGGATTTCTCTCTTGGTTTCCTTTCCCTAGCACCTAAATAAATCATTATATTATTCTAATTGGATTTGTGTGCAAGAGGGTGTAATTCTTTACCTAAGAACCCCTACCCCAAGCCCCACTCTATTTCCCCCATAACATGTTTATCCAACAGGTAGGGATGGTTGACAACAACCATTGCTGTGGAGGTCAGGAAAAAGCCAATGAAAGGGGCTGGATCTTTAGCAATGAGACCTTTGCTTTTAGCTGACTTCTGAGATAGGATTTCCAAGAGTAGGAAGATGGTGCAGGGGGTGGAAAAAGCGGGGACAATCCCATAGAGGGAGTCTTTTCTGGGAAATCCCTGTGTCAAGGAGGAAAGAGGATAGCTTAAGGATGATAGGGTTCAGAGAAGGGTTTTGTTTTTAAGATGGGGGAGTTCTGGGCATTGCATGTTTTTTATGTTAGTTGAGAGGAATGAGTGCTGAAAGGAACTTGTTGCAGTCATTTTCCATTAGTAACAACTCTTCCTCACCCCATTTGGGAGTTTCTTTTTTTTTTTTTTAGTAAGGCAATTGGGGTTAAGTGACTTGCCCAGGGTCACACAGCTAGTAAGTGTTAAGTGTCTGAGGCTGGATTTGAACTCAGGTCCTCCTGAATCCAGCACCGGTGCTCTATCCACTGCGCCATCCAGCTGCCCTTCTTCAGTTTGTTTTATAGATGAGAAAACTGAGGCAAACAGGGTTAAGTGACTTGCTTAGGATCACACAGCTAGTGGCTGTGGCCACATTTGAACTCAGGAAGATGAGTCTCACACACTGTAGACCAGGTGCTCCATCCATCCTGCCACCATCTAGCTGTCTCCTTGAAGGGAAGACCTGAGTTCAAATTCTACCAAAACACTGTTATGTTCATGCTGGACAAGTTACTTGACAGTCCCCTGTAATAATATGGCTTCTGCCACAGAAACAAAGGCTTTGATAAACCCCATGTCCTGTATAAAGGGGACATTATGTCACCCAATCTGTTATGGGTCCAGGCCACCCCAGAAGTTGTCTGGGGAGATATCAAGGAGGCTTCTCCTTGAGAAACTAAACCAAAGGACAGACACATCTAAAGAGATAAATGGAACCTGATCAGGACTGAACTAGCTTCAGGACCACCATCCTTCATTCCAGTCTCTCCACCCCTGGAGAGATAAGATTAGGTGTGGCTGCTGCCTTTGTGCTGGGAGGAGAGAGAGATGGCCGGAGAGATCCCAGCCACCTCTCACCCAACTCCTCCAGCCACCATGAGTGGGGGATGGTCTTCCCTCAATAAGGGAACTTTCCACAGTCAGATAAATGATCACCACCATCAGTCATCTATAAAAGTGTTGTGGGGAAATTGAGTAGGGGGTTTGGGGTTTGGGAAGGTGTTGGAGTTCTTAGGAATTCCTCTTTAAAGAATTACACGGCGGGGGGGGGGGGGCAGCTAGGTGGCACAGTGGATAGAGCACCAGCCCTGGAGTCAGGAGGACCTGAGTTCAAATCCAGCCTCAGACACTTAACACTTACTAGCTGTGTGACCCTGGGCAAGTCACTTAACCCCAATTGCCTCACTAAAAAAAAAAAAAAAAGAATTATACCCTCTTGCACACAAATCCAATGGAACAAGATAAAAGTTTATTCAGGGGCTGGGGAAGGGAAACCCAAGAGAGAAATCTGATGGGGAGAAGGCATGGCACAGAGTGTGGCTCTGAGATACCAATCTCCTCGAGCAAGAGACAGGCAGGTACTTTTATAGAGGTCCATGGTGGTCCAATGAGGTGATCACCTGACTGTGGAAAGTTCCCTTAGTGAGGGAGGACCATCCCCCACTGGTGGTGGCTGGAGGAGTTGGGTGAGGGGTGGCTGCAGATTTCTCCTCCTCTCTGAAGCTAGCTCAGTCCCCATCTGGTGCCACTTATCTCTTTAAGTGTGTCTGTCCTTTGGTTTAGTTTCTCAAGGAGAAGGTTCTTTGACATACCCCAGAAAAGTTCTGGGGTGGCCTGGGCCCATAGCAAAAGTATCTGGCTGTCTGCAGCTTGAGGAGATAGGTATCTCCGAGCCAAGCTCTGTGCCAAGCTTTCTCCCCATGACAAGAGGTCCAAGAATTTCTCTCTTAGTTTCCTTTCCCTAGGCCCTAAATAAACTATTGTTTTATTCTAATTGATTTTGTGTGCAAGAGGGTGTAAATTTTGGGGGCAGCTAGGTGGTGCAGTGGATAGAGCACTGGCCCTGGATTCAGGAGGACCTGAGTTTAAATCTGTTCTCAGACACTTAACACTTACTAGCTTGTGTGATCCCGGGCAAGTCATTTAACCCTCATTGCCGAAAGAAAGAAAGAAAGAAAAGAAAGAAAAGAAAGAAAAGAAAGAAAAGAAAGAAAAGAAAGAAAAGAAAGAAAAGAAAGAAAAGAAAGAAAAAGAAAGAAAAGAAAGAAAAGAAAGAAAAGAAAGAAAAGAAAGGAAAGAAAGAAAGAAAGAAAGAAAGAAAGAAAGAAAGAAAGAAAGAAAGAAAGAAAGAAAGAAAGAAAGAAAGAAAGAAAGAAAGAAAGAAAGAAAGAAAGAAAGAAAGAAAGAAAGAAAGAAAGAAAGAAAGAAAGAAAGAAAGAAAGAAAGAAAGAAAGAAACCTGACAGGGGCTTGGTTAAAGGTCATGACATCCAGTTCCCTCATTTTATAGATGAGAACACTGAGGTTCAGTGACTTAGCAGCCTCAGTCAGACTCGCTTAAGAATTCTCCTTCAAGATAGAGAATATTGTGAAGTGCAAAATGGATGATTTTGATTACATTAAATTTAAAAGGTTTTGTACAAACAGAAGCAAAGCATCCAAAATTAGAAGGGATGCAGAAAGCTGGGAAATAATTTTTATGGCTAGTACTTCTGATAAAGGCCTCATTTCTAAAATATATAGGGAACTAAATCAAATTTATAAGAATCCAAGTCATTCCCCAATTGAGAAATGGTCAAAGGATACAAACAGGCAGTTTTCTGATAAAGAAATCAAAGCTATCTATTGCCATATGAAAAAATGGTCTAAATCACTATTGATTAGAGAAACGCAAATTAAAACAACTCTGAGGTACCACCTGACACCTGTCACATTGGCTAATATGACAAAAAAGGAAAATAATAAATGTTGGAGAAGCTGTGGAAAAACTGGAACACTAATGCATTGTTGGTGGAGCTGTGAACTGATCCAACCATTCTAGAGAGCAATTTGGAATTATGCCCAAAGGGCTATAAAGCTGTGCATACACAGTGATCCAGCAATACCACTCTTGGGTCTTTTTCCCAAGGAGATCATAGAAAAGAGAAAAAGACCCACATGTACAAAAATATTTATAGCTACTCTTTTTGTGGTGCCAAGGAATTGGAAATAGAGGGGTTGCCCATCAGTTGGGCAATGACTGAACAAGTTGTGGTATATGAATGTAATGGAATTCTATTATGCTGTAAGAAACAATGAGCAGGAGGAGTTCAGAAAAACCTGGAAGGACTTGCATGAAATGATGATGAGTGAGATGAGCAGAACCAGAAGAACATTATACACAGTATCATCAACATGATGTGTTGATCAACTGTGATAGACTAGATTCTTCTCACCAGTCCAATGGTACAAGAAAGTTCCAGGGGACTCATGATGGAAAAGGCTCTCCAAATCCAGAAGTAAAAAAAAAAACAAACTATGGAATATGGATGCTGATTAAATCATACTATTTCTTTTGTTTTTGGTGTTGTTGTTTTCTATTTTAAGGTTTTCCTTATTGCTCTGATTCTTCTCTTATAGCATGACTGATGCAGAAATATGTTTGATGTTGTTATGTATGTGTATGTGCATATATATATATGTATAGATATGTATATGTATAGATATTCATATATAATATAACCTATATAGGATTGCCTGATGTCTGGGGGAGGGGAGGATGGAGGGGAGGCAGAAAAATTTGAAATTGGAAATCTTATATAAACAAATGCTGAAAGCTATCTCTACATTTAACTGAAAAATAAAATACTTTTATTTAAAAAAAAAAAGAATTCTCCTTCAGTAAGGCCCTGCGAATATCACTGCACCTCTCAGCCTCAGTTTCCTCCTCTGTAAAATGGGGATAATAGTCCCTACCTGGCAAGGTTGCTGTGAGAATCAAAGGAGATCACAAATGAAATAGATTGTATGATTACTAGAGTCTAGAAGTGAGACCCGAGGGGGAGGGGGTTGGATTTGAACCCAGGGCCCAATTCCAAATGCAGCCCTCTTCCCCTCTCTCTACCAGGCAGCCTCCTATCATGGGTGGAAGGGGCAGGCCTCTGAAGAGTTCTCTCATGGGAGGAAGGGAGAAGGACAGCTTGGGGAGGGGAGACACAGGCCAAAAAGATTCTAAAAAATGCTTCATTTCTGGATCCTGAGGTGGTTTATCTACCAGAGGAGGTGTGGAGGAGGGGCAAATACCTGAGGGACTGTGGAAATCAGGGAGGGGGAAGAGGAGGGGAGCACCTGAGACCCGGACTTACTTTTTTTGGCCAAACACTCCAGGTTCTTTGATGTCTTCTGGGTCTGGCTAGAGTTGAAAGAAGGTGGATAATGGCTGCTCCAAAAATCTGGCCCCAAACCCTCCCATTATTTATGCCTCTTCTGCCCCACCCCCTCACCTTTCCTGGCCATTCAAGGCCAAACTTGGCTCCACCCTGCTTAGCTTCCTCCTAGCCCAGGTGGGTGGGAGGGAGGTGGGGGGAGGACTGAATGTCCAAAGCTCTCCTTACCCAGCCTGGGTCAGTCTGCTGGCCCGGGTTCACTGCTGCCACCCCTGCCCCAATAATGCAGACATGTCTCCAAGCAGACCCCTCCTTCCTTTGAGTTTGGGTATCTGATCTCATACACCCCCCAAAACTGAAACAGATTTAGGACTCCCCAGAGACATCTCAGCTATTCTTCTAAGTCTGGAAGGAGGGGACAAAGACCTTTAGCCTTTCCCCCCTATCACTTACCCAGGCCCACCTCATCCCCATAAAATAATCATGAATTCTAATCACATTTATACTGCACATTAAGGTTTGTCAATCAGCTTTCATCATAACAACAAACACCATCACCTTGATATAGGAAGCAAAAAAGGGTTAATAGAAAAACCTAAGACCCAAGCTCTAATTCAGATATGAGCTCCAAAAGGGAGTCAGATCCCAGTTAATGGATATGTTAGGTTCTGGTACCCATAGTTATCAACATCCATAATGGACCAGAACAGGTCAGGTCAAAATGACAATAAAGGAAAAAGACAACTTATAGAAATTCTAATGAAAAATGATTCTATTTTGAAACTAGCCATGGGAATCAGAAAGAAACATGCGCAGAAAAGGCCAAATTTGTCCCCAGATGCACCTTACGACATGTAAACCCCCAAAACACACCTCCACTGGAAAAGGTGCCCACTTCGGGGTTGGCTTAGGACCCCAGGAACTCCAAATTAGGATAAGCCCTCCCTTGTAACACCCCTAGGTGGAGAATATTATAATCAGAAGGACAGGCCCTCCCTTATACCTCCCCAAGGTGGTGATTATTATAATGGACTGATAATCAATTTATCTGTACTATAAATATAACTGTCTTTTCTTTCACTTTTTTTTCTTTCCACTTTTCTGGTTCTCTCCCTGTGGTCACCCACAGTATTACAATAAAACTTGGGAAACTGAGTCACTGAGTCTTATAATTCTTTTGGGATGACTCACAATCAATTTGACCCCAAATTCCAGCCCACATCAACCTCACACCTGAAGTAGGTCAATAGTTACTGGGGGGGGGGGGGGCAGCTAGGTGGTGCAGTAGATGGAACGCCGGCCCTGGAGTCAGGAGTACCTGAGTTCAAATTCGGCCTCAGACACTAAACACTTACTAGCTGTGTGACCCTGGGCAAGTCACTTAACCCCAATTGCCTCACTTAAAAAAAAATAGTTACTAGGGGAGGGGATCTGGCTGCCTCAAGTCTCTCCCTATTCCAGTCCATCAGCCCCCACACTAATTTTCCTACAGTGCAGGTTTGACCACCCTCCCCTCAGTGAACTGCAGTGGCTCCCTATTGCTTCCAGGAGGAAATACAAAATGCTCTGTTTGGCAGTCAAAGCCCTCCATAACTTAGCCCTCTCCTACCTTGCCAATCTTCTTCCACTTTTCTCCCCCACCTGTACTGGGCTCCCAGATGCTTCACTAACTAGACCCTCCATCTCTCAGTGCCCAGCTTTTTCTCTGGCTGTCTCCCATGCCTGGAATAGGCCTCATCCTCTGCTCTGACCACTGACCTTCCTGGCTTCCTTTAGGTCCTAACTAAAATCCCCCCTTCTTCGGGAAGCCTTCCCCAACCCCTCTTCATTCCAGTGGTAGCTATTGTCCTTATTTGTGTGTTGTCTCCCCCATTGGACTATTGGCTCTGTGAGGGCAGGGAGTGTCTTTTGCACAACTGCTCCCCAGACCTGGAATCCTTAGCACTTATTGCAAATCCTGAAATCTAGTCATTAAGAACCAAATAAAGGACTTTTCTTTCATTCGTTCCTATGTTAAAAAATGTTATGGGTTAGCTCAGAAGCTTTCTGGGGAAATCAAGGAACCTTCTCCTGGAGAAGCTAAACCAAAGGACAGACACACCTAAAGAGATAAGCTGCACAGGATGCCGACTGAACATTCCATTCTCCCCCACCCCTGGGGGAGATCAGGCTAGGTGTGGCTGCTGCCTGAGTGGAGCAGGGGACTGAGATGGCTCCAGAGATTGGAGCTGCCTCTTGGCCAATTTCCCCCAGCCATCAGCAGTGGGCTACGGTTCTCCCTCAGGCGATCAGTCCCCCAATAAGAGAACTTTCCCCAGTCAGATAATGACCCCATCCAGTCCCTCCATCCTTGGTACTCTTTAAAAGGATTTGCCTTTCTCCTGCTCCAGGAGATAGGGGTCTCAGAGAACCAAGTCTCTCCGTGCAGTGCCATCTCCCCAAGAGAAGTCCAAGTGATGTGCGCTGGAATTTGGGGTCTGATTGGTTGTGAGTCGTCCCAAAAGAATGACAAGACTCAGTGACTCAGTTTCCCAAGTTTTATTGCAATACTGTGGGTGACCACGGGGAGAGAACCAGAATAGTGGTATGAGAAAAATATGGGCCCCCCTCAAAGGCTGATTGATTTTGTCTGGGGAATGTCTGGGAGGTGAATCTCAGCTGGGATAAGGGTGCTTACTAATGGCTCCTTTCCTCCCCCTCCCCAGCAATTAGGATCACATGATGAGAGAGACCCAGGGCTGGTCACATGGGGGAGGAGTTTAGAGGGCTGCCCTTTGGCTATATTGTATTCCGATTGGCTAGCATTTGGCGCCAGTGTCTTGGAGAGAAGATTGTAACTGAGGAAGAAGATGAATTCCAAAAGTGCTGGCCAGACTTACATGAAATGATGAGCAGAATGAGAAGAACATTGTGCACAGTGGCAGTGATATTGTTTGATGAAGAACTGTGAATGACAACTATTCTCAGCAAAACAATGATCCAAAGTAATCCCAAAGAATAATGATGAAGCAAACTCCAGCTCCAAAAACAGAACTGATAGTGACTGAACACAGACAGAAGCAGGCTCTTCTTCACTTTCATTATTTGTCTTTCGAGTTCTCTTATACAAAATGACTAATATGGTAATGTTTTACATAATTGCAAATGAATAACATCTGATTGCCTTCTGCCTGTGGAAAGGGAGGGAGGGATAGAATTTGGAACTCAAAACTTTAAATAAAAATTATTTTTAGTACCTTATGCCGTAAAGCATTGCCAAGTTTTGTTTGCCATATATTTTTTCCCCTGGAAGGACAAGTAGATGTATGTTTGAGGCATTAATATGTTTCATTGTGTAGGAATTCTCAACCATCATTATTAGGCATACAATATTATTCAAAAAAAGACTTCTCATTGGTATCAATGCTTCAAGTCTCTTAACAATCCACGTAATTCCCCACCCAGCTGCCTAATTCATCTACTACAGGACACTTCTGACCCTGTCACTGCCCACTTGATAAACACTCTTTCCAATTGGCTCCCTGTTAGCAGGGTCAAATATAAAATCCTCTGCTTGTCTATTAAAGTCCTTTATCATCTGCTCCTCTCCTACTTTCCCAGTCTTTTTTCATCTGACTTTCCCTCCACATGTATGATAATCAGTCGTTCAGGTTTCTTTGTTTCTTGACCAGCAACATCTATTGATTCCGTTCTCTCTGGCTGCCCCACATGCTTGCTCTGACTTCCTTGAAGTCCCACCTGAAAAGTACTCCTCTTATAGTAAGTCTTCTCCAGTTGTCCTTGCCCTTAGGGCCTTCCCTCTCTTGATTACCTCCAATTTATCCTGAGTATAGTGGGTTTGTAGATAATTATTTCCATGTTGTCTTCCCTATTGGACTGAAGTCCTTGAGAGCAAGGCTTCTCCTTTGCCATGCTTTGTATTCCTGCTGCTTAGCATAGTGACTGGAACATAGTATGTGCTTAATAAATATTTATTGACTGGAAGAAAGACTAGGAAAGTTTTAATACTGGATACCCTCAGCCCATGTGAGATGCTTTCAGGAGTGTTCTATGCCTCAAAGTTCAAAATGACTTCTTATAGCATTAAAATTTTATCACCAGGCAGCTAGGTGGCGCAGTGGATAGAGCACTGGCCCTGGAGTCAGGAGTACCTGAGTTCAAATCCGGCCTCAGATACTTAACACTTACTAGCTGTGTGACCCTGGGCAAGTCACTTAACTCCAATTGCCTCACTAAAAAAAAAAAATATCACTGCAAGGGAACTGAAAAACCAAGGAGTCTGACCTGCTCTTCTGTATTCAAGATGGGGAAATTAGGGCTCAGGGGCTCAGGATCCCACTGCTGAAATGGGTCTAAAACCCAATTCCATGTCAGACCTTCCTACCCACAAGTCTAGCACTCCCTGCACCACAACACTCAGAGACCTCTTATGAGAACAGCCCTCAAACACCTGCTTTTATGTCACTCACCTGGACAGGAGCTCCTTGGACCTTTTTCTTCTACCATCCCTGGTGCTTCCCCTTCCTGGAAAGGGGAAGGCAAATCTTCTCTAGAAACTGGAAATCCTGGGAATACAGAGTAAGGAAAGAATGAAGATAAAGATACAATTTACTCCTCTTGAGGGAAAGGAGACATGCAAGCAAAGATGACAGGATGGTTCCCAGGCTGTCTCAAGGATGGTTTCCATGGTATATTGCTTGTTAGGATCTTTGGAGGCAGACTGACATCACACAGCCCACTGGGAATCAGAAAACTACACCTTTATTCTGCTCTTTCCTAGAAGGACGGGAACACTGCCGAGCTTCCATTACCTAGAGATTGGAGGCTGCTGGTAGTACTGTGGTAACAGGTCTGGGCCTGGAGTCAGAAAGGCCATGTCAAACCAGTATCAGACACATGGTAGCTGTGTCCCCCTGGACAAGCTGTGTAACCTTTCTTTGCTTCAATTCCCTCAACTATGAATTGGGAATAATAATACTACAAAAAGGGGCAGCTAGGTGGAGCAGTGGATAAAGCACCTGTCCTGGAGTCAGGAGGACCTGAGTTCAAATCCAGCCTCAGACACTTGACACTTACTAGCTGTGTGACCCTGGGCAAGTCACTTAACCCCAATTGCCTCACCAAAAAAAAAATTCATAAAAAAAATACTACAAAAATCATAGGGATATTGTGGAGATAAAATGATAATGTGTATGTGTGTATAAATACATTTTGTCCAGTGCTAGATATAAAGCAGACATGTATGAATGCTTATTCCATTCCCTTCCTTTCCCAACATCTGGACTGGAATTTGAGGGAACAAAGAAGGAAGCATCAGGATAAATTTGCTAGGCCTGGAAGGATGAGGAGCAGTGAGCTACCATGTTAGTAGCTCACAGTCACCAGGGGCAAAGGTCCTTACCCACAGAGAGCAGGTTCTGGACATTCTCCAGCATGACCTCCTTGTACAGCTCTCTCTGAGAATGGTCCAAGAGGCGCCACTCCTCCTGGGTGAAATCCACAGCCACATCCTTGAATGTCACCAACTCCTAAGCTATCAAAAGTCACATGAAGGGCAGCTAGATGGCGCAGTGGTTAAAGCACAGGCCCTGGATTCAGGAGGACCTGAGTTCAAATCTGGCCTCAGACACTTGACATTTACTAGCTGTGTGACTCTGGGCAAGTCACTTAACCCCCATTGCCTGCAAAAAAAAAAAAGTCACATGAAAAGACTTCAGAATTCACCTACTCCAACCCTCTAACCAACACAGGAGGACAGCAGGTAGGGTCCAGTTTGGAAGTGAACCCTCTCTAACCACCCTCTCTAACTCCTTCCCTTTGGCCTCATGCCCCTCCCCCCACCCTGCTGCAGAGACCCAAGATGCAGAAGGGGCTGGTGATCCCGGAGGGGAGGAGCCTCAATGACCCCAGACCCAGGACTCTAACTCCATTTGATACCACGAATGAGATATGTAAGTCAGGCAACTGTGACTTCATGGTAAAACTGGGGAAGGGACCCTAGGATCTTTGGGATGTGACAGGCTTCCTTTACAAGTAGCAAGGGACACCCCCAGGTTTTTTCTTTTAACAATGGGAAGAGACAATGACTAGGAGGTCAGAGAAAGTCCCTGAGAGAAGGGCAGGGCATGGAGTGGAGAGCAAAGACACCACAGGAATCTACTGAGCCTGGGAAAAGTCGAGCAAGGGAGAAAGTTGGTGGTTGGAATTCAGCTTCATTCAGGTCCCCTAAATGTGTCTGAAAGATTCTCCCAGTTGAGCCTGGGCCCAGCTTGGGCTGGGCTGGTGGGGAAGGGCAGGTTAGCTGCCCAATGGCAGACAGTAGCAGGGAATCAGGGAATTGAGGAGGCCCAAAGATGGTGTCCAAGGCTGGAGGCCACTTTTTGAGTGCCCAGCTGTCAGAGGACACTGGGCTAGAGCTAGAAAGGACCTCAGAGCTCTGTGCCCTCCTGTTTCTTCGGAGGAACAAGGCTCAGAGCAGTCCATGACTTACCCAGGATCACAAGGGCATTAAGGAACAGCTTGGGTCACAGATTTACAGCCAGTAGTAATGCCAAGATCATTTACTGACGTTTTTCCAACTCTAAATGTACATGAGTTTTTGTTTTGTTTTGTTTTCTGAGCCAATTTCCAGATCACAGGAATACACATATCTTTTCTTTTTTTTTTTTTTTACACGGGACAATGAGGGTTAAGTGACTTGCCCAGGGTCACACAGCTAATAAGTGTCAAGTGTCTGTGGCTGGATTTGAACTCAGATCCTCCTGAATCCAGGGCCAGTGCTTTATCCACTGTTCCACCTAGCTGCCCCCAGGAATACACATATCTTTGAAACCTGACAGGGGCTTAGTTAGAGTTCACTACATCCAGACCCCCCATTTTACAGATGAGAAAACTGAGGTTCACTGACATAGCAGCCAAGGCTAAATGGATAGAGCCCTGGGCCCAGAGTCAGTCAGAACCAGTTAAGCATTCTCCTTCAGTATTTTTTTTTTAGGAATGGGTGCTGTATTTTGTCAAAAGCTTTTTCTGCATCTATCGAGATAATCATATGATTTTGGTTTTCTTACTGATGTGGTTGATTATGTTAATAGTTTTCCTAATGTTGAACCAGCCCTGCATTCCTGGTATAAATCCCACTTGGTCATAGTGTATTATCCTGGTGATCACTTGCTATAATCTCCTTGCTAATATCTTATTTAAGATTTTAGCATCAATATTCATTAGGGAAATTGGTCTATAATTTTCTTTCTCTGTTTTTGCTCTGCCTGGTTTTGGTATCACCACCATACTTGTGTCATAAAACGAATTTGGTAGAACTCCCTCTTCACCTATTTTTCCAAATAATTTGTATAATATTGGAATTAATTGTTCTATAAATGTTTGGTAGAATTCACCTGTAAACCCATCTGGCCCTGGGGATTTTTTCTTAGGGAGTTCATTAATGGCTTGTTCAATTTCTTTTTCTTTTCTTTTCTTTCTTTTTTTTTTTTTTTTAGTGAGGCAATTGGGGTTAAGTGACTTGCCCATGGTCACAAAGCTAGTAAGTGTTAAGTGTCTGAGGCTGGATTTGAACTCAGGTACTCTTGACTCCAGGGCCAGTGCTCTATCCACTGTGCCATCTAGCTGCCCCTCAATTTCTTTTTCTAATATGGGCTTCTTTAAGGATTTTATTTCCTCTTCAATTAACCTAGGCAGTTTGTATTTTTGTAAATATTTATCCATTTCATTTAGATTGTTAAATTTATTGGTATACAATTGGGCAAAATAGTTCCTAATTATTGCTTTAATTTCCACTTCATTGGTGGTAGAATCATCCCTTTCATTTTTTTTTTTTAGTGAGGCAATTGGGGTTAAGTGACTTGCCCAGGGTCACACAGCCAGTAAGTGTCAAGTGTCTGAGGCCGGATTTGAACTCAGGTACTCCTGACTCCAGGGCCAGTGCTTTAACCACTGCGCCACCTATGCTTTCTAGCTGCCCCCACCCCTTTCATTTTTGATACTGGTAATTTGGTTTTCTTCTTTCTTTTTTTTAAATCAAATTAACCAGTGGTTTATCTATTTTATTGCGTGTGTTTTTTTTTTTCATAAAACCAGCTCTTAGTTTTATTGATTAATTCTATAGAGAGCTTAGGAATAGGTGGAGCTTTCCTTAAAATAGTAAGCAGTATCTACCTAAAACCATCAGCAACCATTTATATGTAATGGAGATAAGCTAGAGGACTTCCCAATAAAATCAGGGGTGAAACAGGGATGTCCATCATCACCTCTATTATTTAATATTGTACTAGAAATGTTAACCATCAGAGAAGAAAAAGGAATTAGAATAGGCAAGGAGGAAACAAAACTATCACTCTTTACAGATGATATGATGGTATACTTAGAGAATCCTAGAGAATCAACTCAAAAATTACTTGAAACAATTAACAACTTTAGCAAAGTAGCAGGATATAAAATAAATCCACATAAATCATCAGCATTTCTATACATGACCAACAAAGTCCAGCAGCAAGAGATAGAGAAATTTCATTTAAAGTAATGGTAGATAGTATAAAACACTTAGGAGTCTACTTGCCAAGACAAACCCAGGAACTCCATGAACACAATTACCAAACACTTTTCACACAAATCAAATCAGATCTAAATAATTGGAAAGATATCAATTGCTCATGGACAGGCAGAGCAAATATAATAAAAATGACAATTCTACCTAAATTAGTGTACTTATTCAGTGCCATACCAATCAGACTACCTAAAATTATTTTATAGAGCTAGAAAAAATAATAACAAAATTCATCTGGAAAAACAAAAAGTCAAGAATATCAAGGGTAATAATGAAAAAGAAATGCACAGGAAGGTGGGTTAGCTGTACCAAATCTGGAGCTCTACTATAAAGTGGCAGTCATCAAAACTATCTGGTACTGGCTGAGAAATAGAGTGGAGGACCAATGGAATAGGCTAGGCACAGGAGACACAGTAATAAATGACATTAGTAATGTACTGTTTGATGAACCCAAAGACTCCATCTTCTGGGATAGGAATTCAGTATTTCACAAAAATTGCTGGGGAAACTGGAAGATAGTATGGCAGAAATTAGGGATAGACCAACATCTTGTACCTTATACTAAAATAAGGTCAAAATGGGTACATGATTTAGACATAAGAGGTGATACCATAGGTAAATTAGGAGAAAAAGGAATAGTCTACCTTTCAGATCTTTGGAAAAGAGAGCAGTTTATGACCAAACAAGAGATAGAGAATATTATGAAATGAAAAATGGATGACTTTGATCACATTAAATTAAAAAGGTTTTGTACAAACAGAAGCAATGCATCCAAAATTAGAAGAGATACAGAAAGTTGGGAAACAATTTTTAGGGCCAGTACCTCTGATAAAGGCCTCATTTCTAAAATATATAGGGAACTAAATCAAATTTATATGAATCCAAGTCATTCCCCAATTGAGAAATAATCAAAGGATATGAACAGTTTTCTTTTTTGTCTTTCTTTTTTTTTTTTTTTTTTTGGTGAGGCAATTGGGGTTAAGTGACTTGCTCAGGATCACACAGCTAGCGAGTGTTAAGTGTCTGAGGCAGGATCTGAACTCAGGTCCTCCTGACTCAAGGGCCGGTGTTCTATCCACTGTGCCACCTAGCTGCCCCCCCCCGGGTGTAATTCTTTAAAGAGGAATTCCTAAGAACCCCAACTCCTTCCCAAACCCCAAACCCCCTACTCAATTTCCCTACAACACTTTTATAGACGACTGATGGTGGTGATCATGATCATGAGGTACCACCTGATACCTATGAGATTGGCTAATATGATAAAAAAGGAAAATAATAAATGTTGGAAAAGCTGTGGAAAAATTGGAACACTAATGCATTGTTAGTGGAGCTGTGAACTGATCCAACCATTCTGGAGAGCAATTTGGAATTATGCCCAAAGGACTATAAAGCTGTGCATACCCTTTGACCCAGCAATACCACTCTTGGGTTTGTTTTTTTTTCACAAAGAAATCATAAAAAAGGGGAAAGGACCCACATGTTCAAAATATTTATAGCTGCTCTTTTTGTGGTGGCAAAAAATTGGAAATTGAGGGGATGCCCATCAATTGGGGAATGGCTGAACAAGTTGTGGTATATGAATGTATTGGAATTCTATTGTGCTGTAAGAAATGATAAGCAGGAGGAGTTCAGAGAAACCTGGAAGGACTTGCATGAACTGATGATGAGTGAGATGAGCAGAACCAGAACGTTATACACAGTATCATCAACATTATGTGTTTTGGTTTTTTTAGTGAGGCAATTGGGGTTAAGTGACTTGCCCAGGGTCACACAGCTAGTAAGTGTTAAGTGTCTGAGGCCGGATTTAAACTCATGTACTCCTGACTCCAGGGCCGGTGCTCTATCCACTGCGCCATCTAGCTGCCCCAACATTATGTGTTGATCAACTGTGTTGGACTAGATTCTTCTCACTAATCCAATGGAACAAGAAAGTTCCAAAGGATTCATGATGGAAAAGGCTCTCCAAATACAGGAAAAAAAAAAAAAGGAACTGTAAAATATGGATGCTGATTGGACCATACTATTTCTTTTGTTTTTGGTGCTGTTTGTTTTCTGATTTGAGGTTTTTCCTTTGTGCTCTGATCCTTCTCGTATAACATGACAAAAGCAGAAATATGTTTAATGTTATTATGTATATATCAGATTGCCTCCTGTCTAGGGGAGGGGGGAGGGAGGGAAGGAAGGGGGAAAAATTTGAAATTGGAAATCTTACATAAACAAATGTTGAAAACTATTTCTATATGTAACTGAAAAATAATAAAAATACTTTTATTTTTTAAAAAAATAAAATATAGGGGCTAAAGCAGGTAGTGTCTGAGGTTAATAATGATTCTATTTGGGGGTCCCATACCCTCTCTGAGCCTCACTGTCCTCACCTATAAAACAAGCATATTATGTGTGGCAACTTAAAACAAAGAATTCTGAATTTACTTTGTATTTATTTCTCTATATGCTCTCCTTCCCCCCGCCCCCATAGAATGTAAGCTTTCTGAAGGTCAAAGCTGTTTGATTTTTGCCTTTGTATTCCCTGACCCCAGAACAGTGCCAGGAACACAGTAAGCACTGAATAAACATGTTTTGAGCTGAAAAAAAAAAGAAGTTGAATGAGTTACAGGAAGAAATAGATAATAAAAATATCTTAGTGGGGGACGTTAACCTTCCCCTCTCAGAACTAGATAAATCTAACCAAAAAATAAACTAGAAGTTAAAGAAATGAACCAAATTCTTGTAAAGTCAGATATGATAGATCTCTGGAGAAAACTGAATGGGAATAGAAATGAATATACTTTCTCTACAAGGGACAGACACAAAAATTGGCCACGCATTAGGGCATTAAAACCTTACAACCAGATGCAGAAAAGCAGAAATACTAAACACATCCTTTTCAGATCATAGTGCAATAAAAATTACATTCAATAATGGACAATTGAAAGAGAGATTAAAAACCAATTGGAGGGGGCAGCTAGATGGTGCAGTAGATAGAGCACTGGCTCTGGAGTCAGGAGTACCTGAGTTCAAATCCAGCCTCAGACACTTAACACTTACTAGCTGTGTGACCCTGAGCAAGTCACTTAACCCCAATTGCCTCACTGAAAAAAAAAAAAAAAGAGGGACAGCTAGGTGGCACAGTGGATAGAGCACCGGCCCTAGAGTTAGAAGGACCAGAGTTCAAATCTGGCCTCAGACACTTGACACTTACTAGCTGTGTGACCCTGGGCAAGTCACTTAACCCTCATTGCCCTGTAAGGAAAAAAAATAAAAAACAAAAAACCAAGTGGGTCAAAGAACAAATCATAGAAACAATCAATAATTTCATTAAAGAAAATGACAATGATGAGACAACATATCAAAATTTATAGGATGCAGCCAAAGCAGTTCTTTGTGGAAAATTTATATCCATAACCACTTACATCTATAAAATAGGGGAAAAAAAACCAGATCAATGAATTGGGCATGCAACTAAAAAAACTAGAAAATGAACAACCTAAAAATCCCCAACTAAACACCAAATTGGAAATCCTGAAAATCAAAGGAGAGATTTTAAAAATTGAAAGTAAAAAAACCATTGAATTAATAAATAAAACTGGAAGGTAGTTTTATGAAAAAAATCAGTAAGATAAACCATTGGTTAATTTGATAAAAAAAAAAAAAAAAAGGAAAGAAGAGGGCAGCCAGGTGATGCAGTGGATAAAGCACTGGCCTTGGATTCAGAAGGACCTGGCTTCAAATCTCCTCTCAGACATTTGACACTTACTAGCTGTGTGACCTCAGGCAAGTCACTTAACCCTCATTGCCCTGCCCAAAAATAAATAAATCAATAAATCTTTAAAAAAAAAAAAGGAAAGAAGAAAACCAAATAACTAGTATCAAAATGAAAGGTGAACTCACCATCAATGAAGAGGAAATTAAGACAATTATTAGGAACTATTTTGCCCAATTATATGTCAACAAATTTGACAATCTAAATGAAATGGATGAATACCTACAAAAATATAACCTACCTAGATTAACAAAAGAAGAAATAAAATATTTAAATGACACAATTTTATAAAAAGAAATTGAACAAGCCATCAATGAACTTCCCATGAAAAAATCTCCAGGACCAGATGGATTCACAAGTGAATTCCATAAAATATTTCAAGAACAATTAATCCCCAAACCATATAGATCATTTGAAAAAAATAAAAATAAGTGAAGGAGTCCTACCAAATTACTTATGAGACAAATTTGGTGCTGATACCCAAACCAGGAAAATCCAAAACAAAGAAAGAAAATTATAGACCAATTTCACTAATGAATACTGATGCAAAAATTTTAAATAAAATACTAGCAAAAAGATTATATAAATATATCACAAGGATCATACACTATGATCAGGTGAGATTTCTACCAGAAATGCAGGGCTGGTTGAGTATTAGGAAAACTATCAGCATAATTGGCCATATCAATAACAAAACCAAAGGAAATCATATGATTATCTCAATAGATGCAGACAAGGCCTCTGCCAAAATATAGCACCCATTCCTATTATAAAAACACTAGAGAGCATAAGAATGAAAGGAGCTTACCTTAAAATGATAAGTACTATTTATCTAAAACCATCAGCAAGCATTATCTGCAATGGGGATAAGCTAAAAGCCTTCCCACTATAATCAGGGGTGAAGCAAGGATACCCATTACCTCCTCTATTATTTAATATTATATTAAAGAATGTTAGCTTTAGCAATAAGAAAAGAAAAAGAAATGAAAGTGATGGAGGAGGCTAAAAGGGGTTAATGGATAACCCAAAACTTGAGTTATCAATAGTAGCAAAAGGGTAAACATAGAAATTAAGGTTTGTGTTCATACAATAACCAAGAGAGTTTGTCTCTATCAACCAATACTATCAACAGAAGCTTAGACAGTAACCAGGGATCATTAACTTTTTTTTTTTTTTTGCAGGGCAATGGGGGTTAAGTGACATGCCCAGAATCACATAGCTAGTAAGTGTCAAGTGTCTGAGGCCGGACTTGAACTCAGGTACTCCTGAATCCAGGGCCAGTGCTTTATCCACTGGGCTACCTAGCTGCCCCTGATCATTAACTATTTTTTTTTAAGTGAGGCAATTGGGGTTAAGTGACTTGCCCAGGGTCACACAGCCAGTAAGTGTTAAGTGTCTGAGGCCGGACCTGAACTCAGGCACTCCTGACTCCAGGGCCGGTGCTCTACCCACTGCACTACCCAGCTGCCCAATCATTAACTATTAATAGCCATTAATATTCCTAGATGACAGGACACCTAGAAACCAGACCTTGAAGTAAAGAGATACTACAAACAGAAAGACCCTCTGGCTCTGACAAGTCTAAGCATGTTTTTATGAACATGCACAGAAAAGACCAAATGTGTCCTTAGGCTCACCTTATGATGTTTAAACCCCCAAAACACACCCCTAGTGAGAAAAGTGCCTGCCTTAAAGGATGTCTTAGGACCCCAGGAAGTCCAAAAGAAGATGTGAACCTCTCACAAGAAGGAGATTAAGATAATGAGGAGATAACCTACTTTTCTCACTATAAATATTATAATTTTTCCTCTTCCTATTTGAGACACCTCTCTCCTTGGTGGTATCCCTGTGGCCTCACAGTATTTTTTTTTTTTTTGCAGGGCAGTGAGGGTTAAGTAACTTGCCCAGGGTCACACAGCTAGTGTCAAGTGTCTGAGGCTGGATTTTAACTCAGGTCCTCCTGAATCTGAGGCCAGTGCTTTGTCCACTGCGCCACCTAGCTGCCCCTGCCTCACAGTATTTTAATAAAACTTGGGAAATTGAGTCACTGAGTCTTGTAATTCTTTGGGTTGCCTCATGATCAATTTGATCAATTAAATCCATCCCCCTACTTTGAAAGTAATTAGAATAGGTAATGAGGAAACAAAACTATCACTCTTTGTAGTTGATATGATGTTATACTTAGAAAATCCTAGAGAATCAACTAAAAAGCTACTTGAAATTATTAACAACTTTAGCAAAGTTGCAGGATACAAAAGAAAGCCACACAAATCATCAGCATTTCTATATATTACCAATAAAGTCTAATAACAACAAATAGAAAGAGAAATTCCATTAAAAATAACTGTGTTCAATATAAAATACTTGGGAGTCTACCTATCAAGACAAAGACACCAACTATATATATATGACCAGAACTAGAAAACACTTTTCACAGAAATAAAGTCAGATCTAAACAAGTAGAAAAATATTAATTGCTCATGGGTAGGCAGAGCCAGTAGAATAAAATAGGTGAAAAAAACAAACAGGAAACCATCAATATTTGATGTTTTTAAAGTTTTCCATTCACAAAATGGAAATAAAATGAACATTTTTATACATACTATAAAACAGGAAATGGTTTAAATAAGAAAGAAATATGCATATTTTGACTTCCTTTTTGAGTGATATTGGATTCAAAACAACACTCTCAAAGCTGTTCTCATTCCTTCTGTTCCACTGCTTCTATCATTACATCTATTTCCTTCTTTATTGTTTTGGAATTGGGAGGATCAGGGGCAGGACAACCCTATTGTTCAGGAGGCACCTGGCCCACTGCTATCTTCTCCCACCCAAACCTGAAAAAAAACCAACCAACAAAACATTTGTAATGAAAGCAGAGTCAAGGAACACAAATGGCCACACTGTCCATTACCCAAAATGAACTTTTTATTATATCCATCACCTCTTGGGACGGAGGCAGAATGCACAGATCTTGATAAATTCCTGGTTATATCATCATACTGGTTGATCATTAGAATAATAGGTGGGACTTCTTGCCAAGTTGTTGTTACTGTTAACAACAATTCTCTGTGGTCTGAATTAGTCCACACAACTCTTCCGGTTTCACTGAAATTGCCTGTGTTTTATTGTTCCTTAACATTCACATAGCAAAATTTGTTCAACTGTTGCCCTATTTATTGGATATCACATCTTATTTTCTGGTTCTTTGACATAAACAAAAGGAGCTGCTATCAATATTTTTGTACACTTGCATCCCTTTCCTTTCTTGAAAGGCATATGTCCTCTAGTGGTGTCACTGAGTCAAAGATTTTGTAATTTGGAGGGCATTTCACAACTTCAGCAACAGTAAATTGATGGGTCTGGGTTTTTTGTTTGTTTGTTTTTTGTGGGGCAATGGGGGTTAAGTGACTTGCCCAGGGTCACACAGCTAGTAAGTGTCAAGTGTCTGAGGTCCGATTTGAACCCAGGTCCTCCTGAATCCAGGACCCGTGCTGTATCCACTGCGCCATCTACCTGCCCTGGTTTATTTTCCCAGAACTCTTCCAGCACTTCTAATTTTTTTTCTTTTCATCTTTGTCACTTGCATGAGGGTGAGATAGAGCCTGAGAGGTAATTTAATTTGCATTTAACTAATCATTGATTTGGGCCATTTTTGCTTAAGCTTTTTTTTTTAAATGTACCTTTGATGAGAACACATTTGGAGTTGGAAGGGATTATTGAAGTCACTGAGTGCAACCTCTTCATTTTAGAGATAAGTATAGTGAGGCATGGAGAGGTTGCTCCCTGCTCAGACTTATAGAGCTAGGAAGCATCTGAGTCAGTATCTGAATTCAAGTTTTCCCTGATTCTAAAGCCATTGCCCTGTCCATTACAAGTAATGGCTTCTTCTACTGTATTCTGAACATGATTGTGAATTAAAAGAAATGTGAGCAAACTGTGTCTATGTGTTAGCCACCTCATTTCACTGTGGGACTAAAGTTCCAAGGAATGATAATCATAAAAATAGCTAGTTTTTCCATAATGATTTTTTAAATTTTTTTTATTTTTGGTGAGGCAACTGGGGCCAAGTGACTTGCCCAGGGTCACACAGCTAGTAAGTGTCTGAGGCCGGACTTGAACCCAGGTCCTCCTGAATCCAGGGCCGGTGCTTATCCACTGTGCCATCTAGCTGCCCCCATAATGATTTTTTTTTTGGCGGGGTAATGGGGGTTAAGTGACTTGCCCAGGGTCACATAGCTAGTAATTGTCAAGTGTCTGAGGCTGGATTTGAACTCAGGTACTCCTGAATCCGGGGCCGGTGCACCACCTAGCTGCCCCGTGCTCCCATAATGATTTAATGTTTGCAAAGCATTTTACAAATATCATTCAATTTAATTCTCACCTCAACCCTGGGAGGTTGAGGTTATTTCCATTCTACAGAGGAGGAAACTCAGGCACCATTAGGTTACATGACTTGCCTAGGGACATACAGTTAAGGAAGTGCCAAAGACTGAATTGGAATTCAGGTCCTGGGATTCCAAACACAAGACTTCATCTACTGCTCCTCCTAGTGGCTTAAAGAAAATATTACAGAAATTAATGTCTAAACAGTTATCAAAACATTTATACAAGGAATTTTGGTGCTAGTATGATACTCTATGAATGCCCTGTAATATTAAGGAGTGATGACAAACATTAGGATTCAAAGAATAATCCTTACATTTATGAGGTTTTATGTGCAGGGTGGAATTTGGGATGTTTAATGAGGTCTCTTCTGTTGTGTTAAGGGCTAAAATTCTAGCTAAACTGTCTAAACTATTTAATGAGTGGTCGCCAATAAATTATAAGCTTTAGCAAGAGTTAGACTTTTAAGCATTTATTAAGGAGAATAAAGGAGAATAAGAATTTGGTAAAGAGAGAGAAAGGCATAGATTCCTATCTATTAAAGGGAGAGCACATTTCTAGCTCTGCTCTCCACCAGAGTCCAAAGGAAAGAGCCCCAGACTGAGCGCCAGTCTCTTCCTTCCTCCTCCCACTAGCCCGCGTCACTTCCTGACGCCAAAGAAAAGACTCCTGGTCTTGCCCTCAAAGACCTTCGCTTCATGGGCAGAACTCTTCTACAGTAAGTCTCCAGCAGGTGGCGTCATTCCAATCGTTACAGTCCCCCCTGTTCCTCAAGAAACAAAATGTTTCCTTGACGGAACAGTAAAAACAATATAATAACTATTGCTAACTAATAATATGTGAACAACAATATAGAAAAGGAAGAGAGGAAAGTTTTGTCCAGAGGGGCGATTTTTTTTTTGTCCTCATGAACCGACGCTTTGACATTGGTCTTGCAAAGGGAGGGCCTCTGCAGAGAATACATGTTACAGATGGTGTATATTATAACAGAAAGAGAAAAAAACAACAAAAACAACAAATCAAAACTGTTCATTTAAAGTCTCTGAAAGTCTTTTCTCAGATGTCCTCTAGGTGTAGTCGTGGAATGGAAGTCTCTTCAGGGGTTGATGTGTGGATGCTGGTAATCAGCCAGGAAAACTTCCTACAAAATTGAGCTTAACACAACTTTAAAATAGCTTTGTCAATAATCAAATCAAACAATGAAAGTTCTCAAAAACATGTCTAAGGGAATACAGAATCTTAGTTGTTAACACGTGAAACATACAATAAACAAAAATTGAACCATTCTTTAAAATTATATTATTATTATAGTCCCCCCTTATGGAGAGTAATTGAGAAGACAATTGCTGCGATATTAATTTTTAAAAATAATTTTTATCTTTCTTTCATCACTTTTTGCATCATCTGCCTAATTATCCTCATGCCATTATGAGAAATTAGAAAATCTAATATAATTGGTAACAGGTGTCAAGGCCAAATTCAACACTGTTATTTATCATGACACCTGAGATAATTATGGGGGTTACCATAAAAGAACAGAGAAATGATGGGATATGAGCATTCCCACACTTGAGCAATATGTACTGTCCATGCAGTATGCCAGGCTTAAAATAGGTGGATGGAATATATGTCCATACCACCGAACATATTGGAGGAAACTGAGTCAGACTTAATCAGATGCATGGGATTGAGATATCCATGGCATCAGGCATATAGGAGGGAGCATAGAAGCCAGGTGTAGAAGTGAGATGGGTGGGATGAATACTTCCAGCCATCTGTACAATATTGTGGGGAAAAATAAAACAAAATATTAAACCAAGAGAATCCAACCTCAACATTAGTCAAAAGCCATTCCCTTGGCCATACCTTGACTTCATGCATGTCTCCCCTCATGTGACAGTTCAGTGTCTGCTCTTGCATGTATTCCTCTTGTGATTGGATGGCATCTTGGCCAACTGGCATCTGATAACTCAGAATAAAGGCAATTAATGTCTTAAATGATAAGTTCCCATAATCCAAATCTCATATGGATTTAAAAATTGAGGATAATAAATGATTGCAAAAAATGTGAATACATCTTGACTCAGAACACAATATATAATTATGCAACAATTTCAAATAATACCCCTTTTTTTTACTTAGTATACAATTACTTTTGTGAAAAATCAGAACATATTTAAATACAAGTTAAATCACAACACAATCTCAAAGAAAACTTTTTTTTTGAAAAAAGAAAACTTTTACAAATGTTCCCCTCTTTTTTGTATTTTTTTTAATATGCTTATCAAATATAATACTTCTAGAATCAATTTACACTTGCCATGGCAACCAATTTGCCAGGGAAATGCTTTAAAGAGTTTGATCAAATAATCAGTTGAGAAAAAAAAATAGCAAAAACAAACAACTCAGAATATGGGAGCACAATACTCCTAGAATTAACATTGTATTATGAAATCAAAACCATCTTGCAATGTTTCAAAATTAGAGAGATGAATAAATAGAAAAAAAATACACATGGAACAATAAAAGACAATGAAATTCAAACTAGGGAAATCTAAATGAATATGAACTTAATAAGAGTATTATAAAATATAAACTTGATCACATGACTATAAAAAGCTTTTACAAATATTCTCCTTGTTTTAAAAACTAAGTATAAGACACAATCTCAAAAGCATGAAAATCTCTATGAAAATAAACCCATAGCATTCATTTCAAAATGTATATGTAATAGCATAGAAATCCTATGTAACCTCTGAACTGATACTATTACTCTGAGTGAATTCAGAACACTTTTGATTCCGATATCTAAAATCCCCAATACTCATATCAATACCTTGCTGCTTACTTCTACATTTCTGTAAAATATATACCCTTCCATGGCAAAAGAAGTGGAGTCTTGAACTATGTTGATGATTGTCATTCTTATTCAGCTTAAGTTTTTCTTCTTTAACCCCTCTATATTGTCTGTCAGTCTTTTCACCATACAAATGCTTTATAAGATTACTAATTAAAGACAAAAGCAGGTTAGCAAAATTATGAACAAAACGAGCATATCTGGAATTTAAAGGGTTTTCTAAGGTTGTCTCAGAAGCACAGCCAGGCTGGGGAAGGGCTGAGCCTGAAGCTGCAAATGTAGTTAGAGAAAGTTGAGCATGCGCATCAGTTCTCTGGACTTCCCAGGCAGGGGAAGCAATGGGCTTGGCCATGGGAGGAGTAGAGGGTGGGGTCTGGAGAGGAGGGGAGGGACCAGCGCAATTTGAATCAGACTTGATTTTTAACTCAGGCCTGGATTCCTCTTCCCCCACTTGGCCTCCAGGTGCTAGGGGATTAAAAGCTTCTAGAGGGTGGGTCATTGCCTCCAGGCATGCAAAATTAAAGTAACAATTAGTATTAGAACTGGGAAAAGCTTCAGGAATCTCTTCAGGTTTCTCTGAAAAAGCATGGTTGGGAGAGGAAGAGATATTTCCTTGTGTGAGTAAGTTGCTGGCTCTTTTAACAAAAATAATAAGAAAAATAGAAAATCCACAAAAACAAAGCATTAACATGATCTTATCTCCCATTTGTCTGGTTAAACAGACTAAAATCAAAAATAGGGTAATTAGGGAGTTTAAAAGGTCCATTTGAAAAAATTTAAAGGGAAAACACCTGGCAATTCAGCAGTACTTCGGATTTAAAGGGTTAGAGTAGGGGAAATTTCTTACCCAACGGAAAGATCAGAAGTGAGGTTCAGCTTTCCTCTTCGTGGTCAGCCATCTGTTAAGGGCTAAAATTCTAGCTAAACTGTCTAAAATATCTAATGAGTGGTCGCCAATAAATTATAAGCTTTAGCAAGAGTTAGACTTTTAAGCATTTATTAAGGAGAATAAAGGAGAATAAGAATTTGGTAAAGAGAAAGGCATAGTTGAGAAGACCTCTGTTGAAGTCTGTGCTGCAGCAGGAGGCCTTCCCTTGGTAATTAGATCCCTAAGTTTTTTTGGGGGGTGAAGCAATTGTCCAGAGTCACACAGCTAGTAAGTGTTAAGTGTCTGAGGATGGATTTGAACTCAGGTCCTCCTGACTCCAGGGCCGGTGCTCTATCTACTACACCACCTAGCTGCCCCTAGGATCCCTAAGTTTTATCTCCAGCATGATTGCTCAAGAGTACAGTCATGTATGAGCTCCAGGGGAAGCATTGCCTTGATATCTATCCTCATTCCAGTAGGAATCAGGTTGTCTACTGATCAGCCTCTTTCAGAGAAAAGCATGGCCTCCTGTCAGCACGTTTGAAAGTCTTCTGTCCACAGTGAATCCCCTGGTAGAAAGTAAGAGGTGATCTCTAGCTGAAAGCCTTCATACACTGATTCCATAGGGAACTGCTCCTCTCAATGATTTCTCTAAAACTGAAGCTCTGAACTCCATTTGAATACCTTTCCTTATTCAAACAATGATCAGATTTCTATCTACTATGAATTCCAAGAAGGGAAAGAAAAGACTGTTGCCTGAAAGCATTAACACCCTGGTATATTCTAAGGTTTCTCTCAAGTGTGTATACTTTTATTCAATATGCTAAGAGTACTAAGTAAAAGCTCTTCAATGTTCATGACTTTTATGAGGTTTGTCTCCAATGTGGCTTTTCCAATATTTAACAAGATTGGAGGTAAGTGTAGGTGGTGTAGTGGATAAAGCACTGGACCTGGGTTCAGGAGGACCTGAGTTCAAAGCTGGCCTCAGACACTTAACACTTACTAGCTGTGTGACCCTGGGCAAGTCACTTAACCCTCATTGCCCCCCCCCCAAAAGATTGGAGCTTAGCATGAAATCACTGCAAATTGATTAAATTCATAAAGATTCTTTTCAGTGTGGACTTTTTGATGTCCAACAATACTGGAGTTCTATCTGAAACTCTTTATATATTGATTACATTCCTAGAGTTTCTCTCCAGTGTGAATTCTCTGATGTCTAGCAAGACTGGAGCTGAATCTGAAAGTCTTTCCACATCGATTACATCCATAAGGCTTCTCTCCAGTGTGGATTTTCTGATGTGCAACAAGATGGGGGCTCTGTGTGAAAGACTTTCCACAATGATTACATTTAAAAGGTTTCTCTCCATTGTGTATTCGCTGATGTTTAGCAAGACTGGAATTCTGTGTGAAAGCCTTTCCACATTGATTACATTCATAAGGCTTCTCTCCTGTGTGGATTTTCTGATGTTTAGCAAGATGGGATCTCTGTGCAAAAGTCTTTTCACATTGATTACATTCAAAAGGTTTCTCTCCAGTGTGGGTTCTCTGATGTGTAGTGAGATTGGAGGTCTCTGTGAAAGCCTTTCCACACTGATTGCATTCATAAGGCTTCTCTCCTTTGTGGATTCTTTGATGTGCAGCAAGATGAGAGCTGCATCTAAAAACTTTTTCACACTGATTACATTTGCATGGTTTCTCTCTAGTGTGGATTCTCTGATGTAAACCAAGATTGTATTTCTTCATGAAAATTTTTCCACACTGATTACATTCATAAGGCTTCTTTCCACTCTGAATTTTCTGATGGCCAATAAGTAGTGATTGGTAGCGGACAGCCTTCCCATATTCATTACATTTATAAAACTTCTCTCCAGTAGGAATATTCTGAGGTCTATCAAGATCTGTGTTCCAACCAAAGGCCTTCCCACACTGACGACATCCATATTTCATCATTCCAGGGTGAAAACTAGGATGGCAAGGTAGATATGAGTGATGGAATGAGGTTTCTTCACATTCATTATATTCAGCAGGTTCTTTTCTAATGTGAATTTGCTGATGATTGAGCTTAGAGTTCTGACTCAAGGCCTTCCCACCTTTATTACTTACATAAAATGTTTCTTCAGTATCACTTTTCTGATGTCTAATAAGGTCTGAACTCCAACTCAAGGCCATTTCCCAAGGATTACATAGATACATCTGCATTTCAGGAGGCTTCTCCAGGGGCTGAAAAAACTCTACCTGTTCAGTGAAGCAATTGTTAGATGCACTATCCTGAAAACATTTATTTCCCAAGGTCATTTTCTTATTGTGATTTAGGATAGAAGACTGTCTGAATCTCTTTCCAGTGTCATCAAATTCACAGTCATTATTTGGATTTTTATCTACCTTGATATTAAAATCATGGATTTCTCTCAGACTGAAGTCACAGGGCCCATCACTCACGAATCTTTGCAGGTCACATTCATCCACAAAAGTTCCCAGTTTTCTAGTCATCTCTTTCATTTCAAACCTGGTCTCTGCATCTGAAGAAAACAATCAATGCAAAAAATATAGAGATATGTGTATATGCAGTAGAAATGGTTACTTGAGTTATGATGCTCATGACTGTGAGAAATTAATCTTGTAATTAATATCTTGGAAATATCATCCTGACTTCCCCCATTCCAAAGTCCTTAATAAAATAAAGTCAACTCTTTTTAGGGCTATAAACCTATAAGCTAAGATGCTCTCCTTGGCCCTGGTCATGGCTGTATACTTTTAGGAATGTTGATAAGAACGAATTTGGTCTGAACAATCCCCAAAGACTAATGATGAAGCATACTATCCACCCCCAAAGAAAGAACTGATATTTATTGAACATAGACTGAAGCAAGCTATTTTTCCCTTTCTTTCATTTTTCTTTTATTCAAGTTTTCTTATAAAAAAGGATAGATGTTGTCATGTTTTACATAGTAGCACATGTATAACCCCTTCATTTAAATGCAATCTACCTCCAAATTAAATTGACCAATCAGATGTGATTAGGCATCCCTCAGGAACACCTCCTCTTTGAAGGGCATATAATCTGTGACCCCACTACCATTAAGGGTCTTCAGTCTGAGAGAGACTTCCAAATGACCTCCTTTTATTCTTGCCAGCATATTAGCAAAATGATCAAATTACCCAGAAACTGTGTCTTATGTTTTTAAGCAGCACATGAGCTTCTCATCACTGACCTAAATGCAAGAAAACTTTGTGGATGCACTCTTGCAACAAACATTAGCATTAAATAGACTATCACAATAAGGAGAAGAGACAGAAATGATGTGAGAGTGACAAAGGAGATATGTGCCACAGAACACTGGACTCATAGATATTTTCACTCCAAGATAAACACTCACATTGAACAAAAGCAATAGCCCTGGGGCAGCTAGATGGCGCAGTGGATAGAGCACCGGCCCTGGAGTCAGGAGTACCTGAATTCAAATCGGACCTCAGACACTTAACACTTACTAACTGTGTGACCCTGGGCAAGTCACTTAACCCCAATTGCCTCACTAAAAAAAAAAAAAAAAAAGCAATAGCCCCAAGGCAAGAAGAGTACCAGAATTATTGTCAACAGATTACACTGACCCCTCATGGGAGAATGGTTGGTTACTAATTTGGAGGGAAAGCTGTGCCAACACAGGGTTTTCCACATTACATTCAGCATCAAGAAAAAATCCCCAGGACCAGATGGATCTACAAGTAAACTCTACCAAACATTTAAAGAACAATTAATCCCAATACTATATACATTATATGAAAAAATAAATGAAGAGTCCTATCACACTCCTTTTATGAGACAAATATAGTGCTGATACTCAAATTAGGAAAATCCAGAACAGAGAAAAAAAATTATAGACCAATTTTGCTAATGAATATTGATGCAAAAATTTTAAATAAAATGCTAACAAATAGAGTACAGAAATATATCACAAAGATCATATACTATGACCAGGTGGGATTTATACCAGGAATGCAGGGCTGGTTCAATATTAGGAAAACTATCAACATAATTGACCATATCAATAACAAAAGCAATAGAAATCATATGATTATCTGAATAGATGCAGAAAAGGCCTTTGACAAAATACAGCACCCATTACTATTATTAACACTAGAATTTGGTCTGAGCAATCCCCAAAGACTAATGATGAAGCATACTATCCACCCCCAAAGAAAGAACTGATGTTTATTGAACATAGACTGAAGCAAGCTATTTTCCCCTTTCTTTCATTTTTTCTTTTATTCAAGTTTTCTTATAAAAAAGGATAGATGTTGTCATGTTTTACATAGTAGCACATGTATAACCCCTTCATTTAAATGCAATCTACCTCCAAATTAAATTGACCAATCAGATGTGATTAGGCATCCCTCAGGAACACCTCCTCTTTGAAGGGCATATAATCTGTGACACTAGAGGGGGCAGCTAGGTGGCAGCTGCCCTGCAAAAACAAAACAAAACAAAACAAAACCACTAGAGAGCATAGGAATAAAAGGAGCATACCTTAAAATGGTAAGTACTATTTTGTTTTTTAGTGGAGCAATTGGGGTTAAGTGACTTGCCCAGGGGTCACACAGCTAGTAAGTGTTAAGTGCCTGAGGTAAAATTTGAACTCAGGTACTCCTGACTCTAGGGCCGGTGCTCTATCCACTGCACCACCTAGCTGCCCCCTATAAGTACTATTTATCTAAAACCATCACCAAGTATTATCTGTCGTGGCGATAACCTAAAAGCCTTTCCAATACAATCAGGGCTAAAGCAAGGATAACCATTATCACCTCTATTATTTAATATTGTATTAGAAATGTTAGCTATAGCAATAAGCTAAGAAAAAGAAATTAAAGGAATTAGAGTAAGTAATGGGGAAACAAAATTATCACTCTTTGCAGATGATATGATGTTAAGCTTAGAAAATCCTAGATAATCAACTAAAAAGCTACTTGAAATTATTAACAACTTTATCAAAGTTGTAGGATACAAAATAAATCCACATAAATCATTAGCATTTCTATATATTATCAATAAAGTTCAGCAACAGCAGATAGAAAGAAATTCCATTTAAAATAACTATGGCCAATATAAAATACCTGGGAGTCTACTTCCCAAGACAAACACAGCAACTACAAAACACTTTTCACAAAAATAAAGTCAGATTTAAACAATAGGGAAAATATTAATTGCTCATGGGTAGGCAGAGCCAATATAATAAAAATGACTATCCTACCTAAGTTAAAATATTTAGTTCTATGCCAATCAAAATATGAAAACAAAATTTATAGAACTAGAAAAAATTATAACAAAATACATCTGGAAAAACAACAGTTCAAGGACATTATGGGAATCAATAAAAAAAATACAAAAGAAGCTGGTCTAGCAGTCTCAGATTTCAAACTCTACTATAAAGTGGTAATTATTAAAACAATCTGGTACTGGCTAAGAAATAGAGAGGTAGATCAGTGGAATAGAATAGATAGAAACTATACCATAGTTAATGAATATTGTAATCTAATATATGATAAACCCAAAGATCCAAGCTTTTGGAACAAAAACTCATTATTTAACAAAAACTGCTGGGAAAACCGGAAAACAGTATGGCAGAAACTAGGTGTAGACCAACATCTCACACTGTATAATAAAATAAGGTCAAAATGGGTACATGATTTACACATAAAGGATACCATAAGAAAATTAAGGGAGTATGGAATTGTCTATCTGTCACATTTATGGACAGGAGAAGAATTTAGGACCAAAGAAGATATAGAGAATAAAATTAAATGTAAAATAGATCATTTTGATTATATAAAATTAAAAGGCTTTTGCAAAAACAAAACTAATGTAACCAAGATTATAAGGGAAGTAGAAAACTGGGAAAGAATTTTTAAAACAAATATCTCTGGGGCAGCTAGGTGGCACAGTGGATAAAGCAAAGGCCCTGGATTCAGGAGGACCTGAGTTCAGATCCAGATTCAGACACTTGAAATTCACTAGCTGTGTAACCCTGAGCAAGTCCCTTAACCCTTATTGTCCTGCCCCCCCCCAAAAGATTGGGTTTTTTTTAATTTTGCAGGGCAATGAGGATTAAGTGACTTGCCTAGGGTCACACAGCTAGTAAGTGTCAAGTGTCTGAGGCTGGATTTGAACTCAGGTCCTCCTGAATCCAGGTTGAATCCAGGGCCAGTGCTTTATCCACTGTGCCACCTAGTTGTCCCTGCATCAAATTTATAAAAATATAAGTCATTCCCCAATTGATAAATGGTCAAAGGATTTGAACAGGCAGTTTTCTGACAAAGATATCAAAGGTATCAATAATCATATGAAAAAATGCTATAGATCATTATTGATCAGAGAAATACAAATTAAAACAACTCTGAGGTATCATCTCACACCTATCAGAGTGGCAAATATAACAAAAATGGAAAATATTGGTTGTTGGAGGGGATGTGGGATACTAATCCACTGTTGGTGGAATAGTGAAATATCCAACCATTCTGTAGAGAAATTTGGAACTATGTCCAAGGGGCTATAGAATTGTGCATACCCTTTGATCCAGCAATACCATTACTAGGTTTATATCCCAAAGACATCCCCAAAAAGAGAAAAAGACCTATTTGTACAAAAATATTTCTAGCAGCTCTTTTTGTGGTGGCTAAGAATTGGAAATCAAAGGAATGCCCATCAATTGAAGAATGGCTAAACAAACTCTGGTATATTATGGTGATGGAATATTATTGTGCAATAAGAAATGACAAGCAAGATGACTTTAGAAAAGCTTGGAAAGACATGTATGAAATGATGTATTGGGAAGTGAGCAGAACCAAGAGAACACTGTATACAGAGACAGCAATAATATTTGATGAAGAACTGTGAATGACTTGACTATTCTCAACAATACAATGATCCAAGACAATCTCAAAGGACTATTTATGAAACATATTATCTACCTCTAAAGAAAGAATTGATATTGACAGAACAGACTGAAGCATACTGTTTTTCACATTCTTACATTCTTTTTTATGATTAAGTTTGTTTGTACAGAGTGACAAGTATGGTGACGTTTTGCATGATCATACATGTATGGCCTGTATCAGATTGTTTGTGGCCTTGGGGAGGGAAGAGGGGAGGGATTATTCTCTAATACTATTCTACGGTAAAATAAGTAAATAAATAAAAGAAGGTGCCTCAAAAGAAAAAATGTTCTAAATCACTATTGCATAGAGAAATGTAAATCAAAACAGCTCTGAGATCCCACCTCACACCTATCAAATGGGCTAATATGACAGAGGGGGGAAATGACATTGTCCTTTGTTCTCGAAGAGGATGATGACATTGGGGTGATGTCATGACTTGTGCTGAAGTGGATTTAAGTGAGGAAGGTCTGTACAAGGTCACCAACCTCACTCTCTCCTCCAGAGCCATCTGGGTCCAGTGGCAAGATATACATCTGGATCACTAGAGGTAGACCCAGATGTTTTTTTTTTAAAGGCATTGGGGGGCAGCTAGGTGGCACAGTGGATAAAGCACTGGCCCTGGATTCAGGAGTACCTGAGTTCAAATCTGGCCTCAGACACTTGACACTTACTAGCTGTGTGACCCTGGGCAAGTCACTTAACCCCGATTGCCCTGCAAAAGTTAAAAAAAAAAAGGCAATTGGTGTTAAATGACTTGCCCAGGCTCACACAGCTAGTAAGTGTCTGAGTTGAGATTTGAACTCAGCTCTTCCTGATTCCAAGGCCAGTGCTTTAACCACTGAGCCACTGTGCAATGATCAACTATGAGGGACTTGGCTTTTCTTAGCAATGCAATGATCCAAGACAATTCCAAAAGACTCATGATGGAAAAGGTTCTCCACACCCAGCAAAAGAACTATGGAGTCTGAATGCAGATTGAAGCAGACTATTTTCAATTTGGGGGGGGGGGGTGTTTTTTGTTTTTTTCTTTCCTGTGGTTTTTCCCTTTCATTCTGATGCTTCTTTCACAACATGACTAATGTGTGCAGATGTGTTTAACAAGATCCTACTCTATAACCTATATTAGGTGGCTTGCTACCTTAGGGAGGAGGGAGGGAATTGAGGGAGGGAGAAAAATTTGGAAATCAAAATCTTACAAAAAATAAAATACTATTAAAATGGAAAAAGTAATTTAAAAAATTATTTTAAAAAGCTGTTTTCTTCCTAAAGCTTTGGAATGTCTAATTTGAATTGGTTGAATTTCTTTTCAAAATTTTCTTGATTTCCTTGGATTACTGTAATGTTTTTCCCTAATTTTTCCTCAATCTCTTCTTTGATTTTTAAAAATTCCTTCTTAATTTCTTCCAAGAACTCTTCTTTTGAGCTTGTGACCATTTGACCTTTCTCTCTGAAATAGGAGTAGCTTTTAAATTTCACTTTTTTCCTGTGAGCATGAAACCAGATCTTCTGTATCATCAGCTACCTGACTGATGGTAAATTATTTAACTTGAAAACGCTACTGGCCAAGACTAAAGTGGATGGAGAATGGGTGAATGCAGATAACCGTGCAATCAGTGCAGCTTCTGAGGTTGAAACACACCAGAGTATGGATCCATTCTCTGCTGCTTGTGATACTTTTGGCCTAATAATTAACACCAAGAAAAGAGAGGAAATGGTCCTTACCAAGGAAGAGCAGGTTCTGCACATTCTCCAGCATGACCTCCTTGTATAGTTCTTTTTGAGAACGGTCCAACAGGCACCACTCCTCCTTGGTGAAATCCACAACCACATCCTTGAATGTCACCAACTCCTAAACCATCAAAAGTCACATGATTTTAAACCAGTCCTTAAGAGCTCAATGAGGAAGGTATTTTCTATTTGAAATGGGAATAATAAAAAGCTGGGAAAATGCTCTTACTATACAATTCTTCTTCAAATGGAATTAGGGAAGAAGGTACATGCTCTATCAGAGAGACATAAGAATTTGTAGAGGAGATTTCTCCCTACCAGAAGTGTCATAAGTGATACAGTAAGAAAGTTCTATGAAAAGTTTGTGAGGAGTTGACAAGTACTGTGTATTCTTGAAGAAGAAAAAAAACAACAAGTGATCACTGAGGAAAGACTAGAGAAAAAGGAAGGATCTAATAAATGTCCTAAAAGTCGGAAATAAAGTTTTAACTAGATAATTGAGTGGTATGGGACTATTTCTCTATTCTTATACTGAGGACTTGAGGTGAAACTAGGCATGATTTATCATGGTCAATTGCCTCATACACACACACAAAATGAACCTTTTCCTATCTCTGGGCTCCAACCTATTCCTACCTAAAACTTCTTTCTGAGCCTCCCATAACACCTCACCCATCCTACCCAGAGGATAGGTTATGGAGCTCAGGAGGAGACACTGTCTCTATGTCATCTGTGGAATCCTGAGACACACATGTCCATCACCCACTCAGGGAGTGTTTCACATCCTTGAGTGGATAAAGAAGCCAGTTACTGTCTGGCTGTGATCTTGCTCCCTTATACTGGCCATCACTAGTCAGGACCCTGAGCATACTCCCAACAAGATCAAAGGAGATAATATTTATAGGATTCTTGGCACATAGCAGACACCAGATAACTGACCTCCAAACCCCATCCACTCTTTTGAAACCTTGGTCTTCTTCTCCTCTCTGGCCCAAGGACTCTGGCCTCCTGGCTGACCCTTGACCAAGACCCTCCACCTCCTGACTCTGTGCCTTCCTGATGACAGTCTCTCATGTTTGCAATATCCTCCCTCCTCCCCTGCCCCTCCTGGCTTCCTTCCCATCTCAGCTCACATCTCACCTTCTGAACACAAGCTTTTCCTGTTCCCTGACCCTGCTAGGGCCTTCTCTCTGAGGCTGCCTCCCATCCACACTGTATAGATCTTGTGTAGACACAGCTGCTGACACTGTCTCCCCCCTTAGACTGTGAGTGAGCCCCTTGAGGGCAGGGCCTATTATTGTTTAAACCTTCCTTTGCATTCCCAGTAGGTTGGCACAGTGCTTGGCACAGGAGTCACTGTCTAAATGCTCATTGACTCGACCTAAGAAATGACAAATGAGAGGGATTCAGAGAGAGCAGGGAAGACTGGGGTGGCCTGAGGCAGAAGGAAATGAGCAGAACCAGGAGGACAATGTCTGCTCTGCTGACAGCCCTGCAGAGGACAATGTACATGTAACAGGATAAAGCTTCCTGGGCTCTGCTGGATCCCACCTTTGCTGATGCTGGTCAGGTCTGTGGATGGGCTGCACTCACCTGGGATGAGGGTCTCTGGGTCCCTGGGGCCATCCTCTCTGGTTCCGGGCTCTCTCCTTGGAATGGGCTTCGGTGGTCTGCAGGCTGACCTGGGGAGGGAGAAGGGAGAAAGATCTTGTCTTTTCCTTCTCTTCCTAGGTTGGATATTGGCCTACCTGGAATTACAGAAGGTGCTCTCTCAGAGCATTTACTACAAAGGTCCTGCTGACCCTCAGCGGAGAGTGTCCAACACAGTAGGAGGACAACAGGGGGTGCCGGGCTTGGAAGTTAACTTGGTCTGAACAGGAAGACTTGCCACCCTCTCTAACTCCTTCTCTTTGCCCTCATGTCCCTCCCCCACCCTCCTGCAGAGACCCAGGAGGCAGAAGGGGCTAGGGATGCCAGAGGGGATGAGACCAGCCAGAGCATTGACCCCAGGTCCAGAGCTCTCTTTCCATCTGGGGATGGATATATGGATCGGTCAACTGGGGCACAATTGTAAGCCTGGGGATGGCACCCTCAGACATTTGGGATGTGACAGGGAGCCTGGACAAGAAGCTAGGGCAGGCCCAGGAGCCAGAACCTGGAGGGAGAACCTCTCCTCCCCAAGAGAACCGAGGGGGATGTTGAGGCCCAGTGGAAAGCGCAGCCAGCAGAAATTCGGCATGGACAGGGGCCTTTGTTCAGACCTACCTGGCACCTCCATGTGCACAGCTGACTCCCACAAGGCAGAAAGATGTCAGTTCAGAAGGAAGAAGGCAGAGACATCTTAGGACCAAAGGAAGAAGGAAGAGAGATTTCAGTTCCGAAAGCTCCTGCAGCTAGCCAACCTGCTCTGGGTGGTTCTGCCCAATCACCTAGAGTCCCACCCTGCCCTGCCCTCCCTCTTTCCCGAATGACCTCTCTCCTCCCCAGACTTGACCCCAGGGACACAACTAGGGCCAACACCCACCTGGCTGTTCTTTTCCTAGGCTTCCCTTCCCCCATTCCTCTATCGTTCCTCCCTCTTTCCTTTACCTGGCTCTTTGACTCCAACTGTCCTCAACAGGAGATCCAGGTCTGCCAGCTCTGTCCTGCAGGACTCCCCTTCTTCTTCACAATGATATGTCGGTCCTACAGGCTTCCTGGTTCTTCCAGCCATGCCCCTCCCCTGATTCCTCCTCTCCCACCCCACTTTCTTCTCTGCAGTCAGGGCTCCAGACTTGCCCACCCCTCCTTAACTCTCCTCCAAACTGAAAAGATTCACCTTGGCCCATCCCCACTCCTGACTTTCCATACCCCAGTCCTAATGCTGAAGGGGCATTTGCTTCTGTCTTGGTTTTATTTCCTAAGGGATGTTTTCTCCCTGGAAGACAGCTGGATCCTAATGAGGACCTGAGGCCAGGATATCAGGACGCCTGGGTCCCAGGGTATATGTTAAAGCACATGTTATAAACTTTCTCTAGTCACTTACACAAATCTTCACATTTTCCTCCAAGATTAAGCAATTAGAATCCATCTACTGGGAGGTCCTATTATTTCCCTTTTCACAAACACAGGTTCTCATGAGAAGGGGAGAGGTGCAGAAAGCAGGACATATGAGTCCTGGAGAACAGCCATGGCAGGAAACCAGAATAGAGGCCAGAGAGCCATAATATAAAATTCCTATTGGAGGGGAGGGGGTATGGCAGAGGTCAATATTCCAAAACGGAATCCTTAATGATGTTTCTGGCATTTTTTTTTACAAAAGTAAAGATAGGGGCGGCTAGGTGGCGCAGTGGATAAAGAACTGGCCTTGGATTCAGGAGTACCTGAGTTCAAATCCAGCCTCAGACACTTGACTTACTAGCTGTGCGACCCTGGGCAAGTCACTTAACCCCCATTGCCCAGAAAAAAAAAAAAAAGTAAAGATAGTCCCCTCCCTCCAGGACCTTATCTTTTATGGGGGAGAGGTGGGCAGGGAGGGGCTCAGTGGTTGAATAAATTTTTTGTGCTGGGAAGTGTGGCCTAAGGGCAGCGACTGACACTCCTCTCCCAGGCACTAAAGCCGAGTGGGAAATCCCCTTGGTTCTTGTTAACTACTGAAAAGGAAAGGGAAAAATTGGGAGGGAAAAATGAAGCCAAAAGGAGTGTGCATCCACACATACATGTATCCACTTGGACATCTGCTTGGATTAGTAGGAAACCCTATTTCTCAGTTAAGAATTAGGTCTTCTTTTAGAGATTTTTTAAGGGAATTCAGGGATTCTGAGAGGCATAGCAAATTGTTTTTAACATTTTCTTTTAAAGTTTTAACTTCCAAATTCTATCCCTTCATTCCTCCCTCTTCCCACCCTGAGAAAGTAAATAATCCAGGACAGCAAGGTGGTGCAGTGGATAAAGCACTGGCCCTGGATTCAGGAAGATCTGAGTTCAAATCCTGCCTCACACACTTGACACTTAACTAGCTGTGTGACCTTGGGCAAGTCACTTAACCCTCATTGCCCCACCAAAAAAAAAGGGAAAAAAAGTTAAACTTATGTCTTCGGGGCAGCTAGGTGGTACAGTGGATAGAGCACCGACCCTGGATTCAGGAGTACCTGAGTTCAAATCCTGCATCAGACACATCGCTTACTGGCTGTGTGACCCTAGGCAAGTCACCTAACCCCAATTGCCTCACTAAAATACATAAATAAATAAATAAACTTATATATTCAATAAATTGGTGTTTTAAACAAAGTTTAAAAAGAAACTAAATTACAGAATGTGAGGAGACAAAAAAAAGGAAGGAAAGACACTTATAGAGGGGGATATGTGGTGTATCTTAATCAAGTCAAAGGCTAACAAGAAAAGGAAATTTAACACCATAGTCTCCTGGAATGAGAACATATAAGAGAATGGATAAAGAGAAAAAGGGAAGGATGTAAAATGGGAGAAAGAACAAGGGGAAATCTTGTTTCAGTCTTTAAAAGAAGTACCATTAATTAAAATACCCATGGAATAAGGAATCTCTTGTTTCTTTTTTTCCCTTTCAAAAAGTATCGTATTTTTTCCTATTACATGTAAAGACAATTTTTAACATTCATTTTTATATATAATTTTTTTTTGGTGAGGCAATTGGGGTTAAGTGATTTGCCCAGGGTCACACAGCTAGTAAGTGTCAAGTGTCTGGGGTAACATTCATTTTTAAAAGTAATAACCATTTTTATTTATCGTTATGAGTTCCAAATTTTATCCCTCCTTCCCTCTGTCCCCTCCCCCTTCCCTGAAATGGTAAGCAATCAGATATGGGTTATACATGTACAATTATGTAAAACATTACCATATTGGTAATTTTGTACAAGGAAATTTAAATAAAAGGAAAAAATGAAAGAAAGTAAAAAATAGCATGCTTCAGTCTGTGTTCCATCAATATCAGTTCTTTCTTTGGAGGTGGATTGTATGTTTCATCAATAATCTTTGGGATTGTCTTGGATCAAACAGTATTGCTGTCTCTGTGCACAATGTTCTCTTGGTTCTGCTCACTTCACTGTACATTAGTTCATAGAAGTCTTTCCAGGCCTTTCTGAAATCATTCTGCTTGTCATTTCTTATAGCGCAATAATATTCCATCCCCATCATATACCACAGCTTGTTAAGCTATTCCCCAATTCATGGGCATTCCTTTGATTTCCAATTCTTAGCCACCAATTCTTAGCTATAAATATTTTTGTACAAATAGGTCTTTTTCTCTTTTGGGGGATGTCTTTGGCATATAAACCTAGTTATAGTATTGCTGGATCAAAGGGTATGCACAGTTCTATAATTGGGCATCATTCCAAATTGCTCTCCAGAATGGTTAGATCTTTTCACAACTCCAACAGTGGATTAGAGTCCCTGCTTGTCCACATCCCCTCTAACATCAAATATTTTCCTTTTTTGTAGTATTTGCCACCCTGATAGGTGTAAGGTAGTACCTCAGAGTTGTTTTAATTTGCATTTCTCTGATCAATAGTGATCTAGAGCATTTTTTCATATGATTATAGATACCTTTGATTTCTTTCTCTGAAAACTGCCTGTTTATATGCTTTGACCATTTATCAATTGGGAAATGGCTTGTATTTTTACAAACTTGACTCATTTCTCTATATAATTGAGAAATGAGGGGGCAGCCAGATGGTGCAGTGGATAAAGCACTGGCCCTGGATTCAGGAGGACCTAAGTTCAAATGCGGCCTCAGACACTTGACACTCACTAGCTGTGTGACCCTGGGCAAGTCACTTAACCCTCATTGCCCTGGAAAAAAAAAAAAGAGAGAAATGAGGCCTTTATCAAAGATACTTGTTTCAAAAATTCTTTCCCAGTTTCCTGCTTTCCTTACAATTTTGGTTTAATTAGTTTTGTTTGTGCAAAAGCTTTTTAATTTTATATAATCAAAATGATCTATTTTATACATTGCTTTACTCTATCTTCTTTAGTCCTAAATTCTTCCTTTGCCCATAAATCTCAAAGATAAATGATTCCGTGCTCTCTTAAGTTGCTTATGGCATCATCCTTTGTGTGTAAATCATGTATTCATTGTGACCTTATTTTAATTTACAGTGTGAGATTTTGGTCTATACCTAGTGTGTAATTTAAGATTCTAAATGTGGATTCTAATCTGTTCCCCCAGTTTTGGGGGAAACTGACTAAAATCACTGATAAAACAAGTTTAGATTTTTAAGGGTTTATTGGAAAATAGAAAGAAAAAGATTGAGAACAGAATTCCAACAGCCTGGCATTCCTATCTTTCCTCAAATTTCCTGTGAAGTCCTCTGCCGCCACCACCATCCAGTCAGGAACCCAAAAAGTCCCAGAGCCCTCCGCGCAGGCTCCCTTTCCTCCTTCCTGTCTCCTCCCAGACCATAGGAGGCTCCTCAAGTTGATTGGCTGGTAGCCTTGATAGACAGCACCCATGAGCAAACGTCATTTCCTGACGCCAAGGAAAAGCCACAATGCCTCTGAAGCATTTTCCTCATGGTGGAGCTTTCCCACAGCAAGTCTCAAGTAGGTGGCATCATTCCAATCATTACACTAGTTTCTGCCATACTGTTTTCCAGTTTTCCTGGGAGGTTTTGTCAAATAATGAGTTTTTGTTCCAAGAGCTTGGATCTTTGGGTTTATCAAATGCTAGATTACTATAGTCATTTACTATAGTGTAATTTGTACATATTCTATTCCACTGATCCATCTCTCTATTTCTTAGCCAGTGATTGTTTTGATAATTACCACTTTATAATACAGTGAGATTTGGTACTGCTAAACCACCTTCTTTCACATTTTTAAAAAATTCATTCCCATATCCTTGACCTTTTTATTATTTTTTGTAGATCTATAAAATATTTTTGATAGCTTGATTGCTATAGCATTAAATAAACAGGTGGGATTGTCATTTTTATTATATTGGCTCTTCCTACCCATGACCAATTAATATTTTTCTAGTTGTTTAGCTCTGATTTTATTTGTGTGAAAAGTGTTTCATAGTTCTGGTCATATACATCCTGGGTTTGTCTTGGCAGGCAGATTCCCAAGTATTTTATATTGGCCACAGTTGTTACTGGACTTTGTTGGTAATATATAAAAATGCTAATGATTCTTATGGGTTTATTTTGTATTCTGCAACTTTTCTAAAGTTGTTAATAATTTCAAGTAGCTTTTTAGTTGATTCTCTAAGATTTTCTAAGTATAACACCATATCATCTGCAAAGAGTGATAGTTTTGTTTCCTTATTACCTGTTCTAATTCCTTTCATTCCTTTTTCCTCTCTTATTTCTAAAGCAAACATTTCTAGTACAATAATAAATAATAGAGGTGATAAAAGACATCTCTGTTTCACCCCTGATCTTGTTGAGAATGCCTCTAACTTATCCCTGTTACATATAATGTTTGCTTATTATTTTAAGGAAAGCTCCATTTATTCTTATGTTCTCTAGTGTTATTAATCAGAATGGCTGCTGTATTTTGTCAAAAGCTTTCTCTGCATCTATTGAGATGATCCTATGATTTTGGTTAGTTATTGATGTGATTGTTTATGTTGGTAGTTTTCATAATGTTGAACCAGCCCTGCATTCCTGGTATAAATCCCACCTAGTCATAGTGTATTATCCTGGTGATGAATTGCTATAATCTCCTTGCTAAAACTTTATTTAAGATTTTTGCATTGATAATTAGGGAAATTGGTCTATCATTTTCTTCCTGCTTTTGCTCTGCATGTTTTAGGTATCAACAGCATATTTGTGTCATAAAAAGAATTGGGTAGAACTCCTTCTTCACTTATTTTCTCAAATAATTCATAAAGTATTGGGATTAATTGTTCTTTAAATGTTTGGTAGAATTCACTTGTGAATCCATCTGGTCCTGGGGATTTTTTCTTAGGACATTCACTGATGGCTTGTTCAATTTCTTTTTCTAAAATGGGGTTATTTAAATATTTTATTTCTTCTTCTGTTAATCTGGGTAGTTTGTATTTTTGTAGATATTCATCCATTTAATTTAGATCAGATTTATTGGCATATAATTAGGTAAAATAGTTCCTAATAATTGTCTTTTTAAATTTTAAATTTTTTGTTTTGTTTTGTAATAATTATCTTAATTTTCTCTTCATTGATGGTAAGTTCGCCCCTTTAATTTTGCTTTTTTTTTTTTTTTGGTAAGGCCATTGGGGTTAAGTGACTTGCCCAGGGTCACACAGCTAGTAAGTGTTAAGTGTCCGAGGCTGGATTTTAATTCAGGTCCTCCTGAATCCAGGGCTAGTGCTCGATCCACTGTGCCACCTAGCTGCCCCACCCCTTTAATTTTTGATACTAGTATTTTGGTTTTCTTTCCTTTTTTTTAATTAAATTAATCAGTGATTTATCTATTTTATTGTGTTTTTTTTTATGAAACCAGCTTCTATTTTTATTTATTAATTCAATGTTTTTCTTACTTTCAATTTCATTAATCTCTCCTTTGATTTTCAGGATTTCCAATTTGGTGTTTAGTTAGGGATTTTTAATTTGTCCTTTTTCTAGTTTTTTTAGTTGCATGCCCAATTCATTGATCTGTTTTTTCTCTATTTTATTGATGTAAGCAGTTAGAGATAGAAAATTTTCCCTAAGTACCACTTTAGCTGTGATGTGGGGGTGAGGGGGGCTTTAATTGATCAGATTGATCATGAGGCATCCCAAAGAATTAGAACACTCAGTGACTCAGTTTCCCAAGTTTTATTAAAACACTGTGCTGACTGCAGGGAGAGCACCCAAAGGTGTCTCAATTTGGGAGATGGAAATAGTTATATTTATAGTGAGAAAAAGTAGGTTATCTCCTCATTGTCTTAATCTCCTCCTTAAGGAGGTATATGGGAGGTCTTATCCTAATTTGGGCTTCCTGGGGTTCTAAGACAACCCCCTGTGAGAAAATGGGTAGTTGTCTCCTCTCAATGTGGATATAACAGTCAGTCATACTCCTCCTGACCTGTTTATAGGACAAAGGTCTCAGATCCCCCTCCTCCCCCTCAGGCTAGCAAGTTCACATGTTTCAAGGAACCCTGGTCTCAATCAGGTCTCCTCCAGAGTTGTGTCCATATAAGGAAGTATAAGGTCCATTCCTGAGTTACACCCATACAAGGAAGAGGGGTGGGAATACTGCGTTCCAATTAGCTAGTTTTTGTAACCCTTGAGTAAACAGACCAATGATGAAAATGGGGAGGGTCCATTTGCTTTAGGGACTAGGGTATAAAACAGGGCCTGTGAGCTCCCTTTCTTTGTACCCACTAGCTGCACACTAGGGTGCCTCCTTCTCATGAGAAGAAAATAAAGAACCTTTGACACATCGCTGCTGAGTTTCTGAGAATTAGCAACCAGAGAAAATAGCAACCAGAGGCATCTAGACCTGCTCATCAATATTACAGGAGTCACTGTAATTTCCTGAGTGGATGTGATATGGGGAGGCCTGAATTTTCAGCCTGAAGGAGACCATCACCTTCACCTTAGATCTTTTCGCCCCTAAGCCAATAGACTTAAATAAACCAATCCAGTTAAGTTCCTAGATAGGGCCTATGTGTGGAAGTGGCTCATACGGGGAGGTCTGTTTACTTAGTCCAGAAAAGCGAATTCTTCCTGCAGCCAGTATTCCAAGGTGGTTCAGGAAAATAGTGGAGGGCTACAGAGGAGACTTGAAAGAAAAATGAAAGGCAAAAATAGACAGTGAAACTGGAATACTTGAAGAAAACAAGAGGCAATTATCAGACAGACAAATTAAAAGAATAAACAAGAAAGAAGATTTAGCACCTAATTGTCTGTAGGGGATGGGGCCAAGACAGAGGGAAGAGTCAGGGATGGCATCTAGGTTGCTAATGTGGAGGAAATCCAGTGAATTTGGGGAAAACACCTCCCCCAAAAGAATTATCTTGGATGTCAAAGAAACTGAACTGCCTTACAGGACTATGTAAACCGAAACAGAAGTCAGGGAAGCCTCCAATAAATGGGGAGTCAACAATAAGATATTCTAAAGGAATTAACTAGAGACCTAGCTCCTGCGGCCCCACCAGATATTCTGGGCATGAGAAAACATCCCCATTGAAACAACCTCTGCAACTCCTGAGAGGAAGGTTAACATTCTCCCCAAATCACCCGACATCCTGCCTCTATACCCAACCAGCCCAATGAGCAAAGTGGCTGCCCAGCCTCCCCAGATGGACTGAGGCTGTGTAAAACCCTATTTATGCCTCTACTTCCCCTTGTTCCCTTGAGATGCTCCCCACAGGGCAGCTGCCAGGGAGCTGATGCTACTTTACCTTCAGGCAGGGATTCCAGCTAGATGGGCCTGGAGGCAGGAAGAACTGAGTTCAAATTTGACCTCAGACACTTTCTCTGTGTGACTTTGGGCAAGTCGCTTGATCTGCTTGTCAATACCCCAAAGGCTGCTGTGAGGATTCCATTTCCCAGGTGCTCAGCAGTGCCTGGCACCTGGGAGCTAGAGAAAGGCTAGCTCTGATTGTTCTTACTGCTGTCCAGGAGGTTTTCAGGACCTCTGGGCTGAGGAAATCCCCAATGCTGACCTAAACTTGCTGAAGGAACAACACTGATTGTCCTCTGCACCCCAGTGCAGTGTCTGGGACATACAGATGAGGAAACTGAGAGGGCAAGACATCAAGTCACTTAAGAGAGGTGATAGCCATGTGAGAGAGGTTTGGACTCAGGTCTAGCTGACTGAGGTCCAGCACTACCCACTGTACCACTCAGCTAGTTCCCTTCAGAGAGATGACTGAGAACCACTTCAGAAAAGCTGGCCCAGGACTGAGAGTTACCCCCATGGGGAGTGAGGTGGGCAGGGAGAAAAGGGAACCAAATCAGACCAGAGGAAGGAGTTATTGATTCCTTGGTTATCAGTCCAATAGGCAGGAGGAGAACCAGGACGGGTGACAATCTCCATGGACAAGTGTTTATCCAATGGCTGGGGAAGGTTGGCAACAACCACAGCTATAGAGAAGTCAGGGAAAAGCCAATGAAAGGGGATGAGTCTTCAGCAATGAGGTCACTGCTTTTCGCTAACTCAAGGAGATCTGATTTCCAAGAGGTGGAGAAGGAGCAGGGGGTGGAAAAATGAGGGACAATGTCTGTGCGGATGCATGTCTGTGTGTGCATGAATGTCAGCGCATGTGTGTGCGTGCGTGTATGCATGCATGCATGCGTGGGTGCTCCTTCCTTTGGCTTTCTTTTGCACCCCCCCCCCCCAATTAGGATGACCAGGGCTAAGGGCTATTCAGCCTATGGAAGCGAGCTCACCACAGGAGACCACCCCGACCAATCAGCTGGAAGCCGCGTGGAAAGCCCGCCCCTTCCGGGGAGGCAGGAGGGAGGGGCGGTGTTGGTGGATTTCAGTCGGGGCTGGGACCACGTGGCGGCGCAGAAGCCCCGGGCCTGGCGCGCTGGTCCCTGGTCGAGGACAGCCGGGCTTCCCTCTCCTGGCACGGACACGTGTCCTCTCTCCAGTGCCTTTAATAGATGCCGAATGCCCAGACGGGGGCCAGGTGAGGGGACCCCCCCCCGCACTGGGTTTGACCCGTCCCAGCCCTCCAAACGGACCCGCCAGGTAGGTGGTGGCCTTGGGGCACTTGTGTCCCTGGGGTGAAGTTTGGAAGCCTTGGAGGTGGGGGGGGGGGGGGAGGAGAGAGGTCATTCCAGGAGAGGGGGGGCTGGGCAGGGGGCGCTCTGGGGATTAGGAGGGTGTACCCAGAGCAGCTTGGCTGGAGGCAAAAGCCCTTAGATCTGAGATCTCTCTGCCTGCCTCCCGGGAGCCAGCTCTGCACAAGCAGGTGCCAGGCAGGTCAGACCAAGGGCCCCTCCCCACTTCCTGCTTCTGCTGGCCGTCCTTTCCGTCGGGCCTCTTCTTCCCCCTCTCTTGTCCGTTTGTCCTTTCTTCTAGAAGAGGCCCGTGACAGATGTCTGACTTCCGGAGAACTGGATTTAAGTGAGGCAGGGCTAGTCAGGTGACTGACCCCAGTGGCAAGATAGATATCAGGATGACTGGAGGTGGCCCAGGGTGTTGTAAGGCAGGTAGGGTTAAGTGACTTGCCCAGAGTCTCACCGCTAGCAAGTGTCAAATCTCACCTCAAAGTCCTCCTGACTCCAGGGCCAGTGCTCTACGCACCAGGCCACCTAACTCTCCCCTTCTCACCTCTTGGTCAGTGTCCTCTTGGCTGGCCAGGAGCAAGCCTGCCTCCATTCCTGGCTCTGGGGGGTCCCTTGCTACCCATAAAGGAAGCCTGGCCCATCCCAAATGTTCTAGGATGCCATGCCCAGTTTCACCATGAGGTCACAGTCGCCTGACCCGCATATCTCACCCCTAGTATCAGGTGGAGGTAGAGCTCTGGGTCTGGGGTCCTGGAGGCTCTGCCTGGTCTCCTCCCCTCTGGGATCCCCAGCCCTTTCTGCCTCCTGGGTCTCTGCAGGAGGCCAAAGGGAAGGAGTTAGAGAGGGTGGCAAGTCCTCTTCCTGTTCAGGCCAAGCTCACTTCCAAGCCTGACCCTCTCTGCTGTCCTCCTGTTCTGGTTAGAGTCTCTCCCCTGAGGGCAGGACATTTGCAAGTGCTCTGAGACTTCCAGGTAGGTCAGCATCCACCCTGGGAAGAAAAGGCAAAGACACTGTCTCTCCCACTCTGAGATCTTCTCCCTCCCCAGCTCAGTTTGGAGACAATCAAATCCTATTCCAAGGAGAGACGCTGGAGCCAGAGAGAACAGCCCCTGGGACCCAGAGATCCTCTTCCTCAAATGGAGAGTTTCACTAATGCCCAGCTTAGGCCTAGATAGGGTGATTTTTCCTCTCAGGCAGTTGTAAGAAGCAATAAAAGGTTACCAGAGCTCATATTAACTCATCCTGGTGTAAAAGATCAATCATTAGAAATCAATTAAAGGGGCAGCTAGGTGGTTTAGTGGATAGAGTACCAGCCCTGGATTCAGGAGGACCTGAGTTCAAATCTGGCCTCAGACACTTGACACTTACTAGCTGTGTGACTCTGGGCAAGTCACTTAACCCTGACTGCCCCACCAAAAAAAAGGAAAGAAAAGGAGGTGTTTTAAGTATTGTACTGCATACAATGATCTCCTGGTTCTGCTCACTTCACTCAGCCTCAGTCCACTTAAGTCTTTCCAGGTTTTTCTGAAATTTGCCCACTCATTACTTCTTCTCTTCTTCTTCTTTTTTTTTTTTTTTGTGGGGAAATGGGGGTTAAGTGACTTGCCCAGGGTCACCCAGCTAGTAAATGTCAAGTGTCTGAGGTTGGATTCGACCTCAGATCCTCCTGAATCCAGGGTCAGTGCTTTATCCACTGTGCCACCTGGCTGCCCCCTGCTCATCATTTCTTACAGCACAGTAGTATTCCATTCCATTCATATACCACCAGTTGTTCAGCTATTCCCCAGTTGATGGGCATTCCTTGGGTTTCCCATTCTTTGTCGCCAGAGACGTGCTATAAATATTTTTGTTCCTGTGGGTTCTTTTCCCATCTTTATGATCTTTTTGGGATACAGACCTGGTAGTGGTATTCCTGGTCAAAGGGTATGCACAGTCGATGACGTTTTGCTGAAAGCTGATTGAGAAACCCTCATGTGCAGTATAAATGTGAGTGATTATCATTCGTGATGGTTTTGTGGGGAAGAGGGGAGCCTGGGTGAGTGGAGGGGGTAGCAGGCTAGAGGTCTTTGTCTCTTCCTCCCAGGCTTAGAGGAGATGTCTCTGGGGAGACATCTGGCTTGGAAAGGAATGTCTCCCTGGATCCCATTCCCATGGGGAGGGGCCGTGCAGGAGCAGGGTGGAGTCAAGTTTGGCCTTGAATGGCCAGGAAGGGTGAGGGCTGGGGAGAGCAGGAACATCAATCATGGGCGTTATGGGAGGTGGGAGGACAGATTCCAGGAGCGGCCCCATCTGGCTTCAGTCACCTCTGGCCAGCCTGAGAAGAAATCAGAGAAGGCAGAGTCTCCAAGACAAGATGCCGGCCTGGAGCTCTGAGGTCTCTTCCCTCCTCTAGCCCAGGGGCCTTTGAGAGCTGGCCAATGAAAAGTGGCCTCCAGCCTTGGGCACCATCTCAGGCCCTGCTCAGTTTTCTATTTCCCTTGGCCAGCTCATCTGGCCCTCCCCCCAGCCCGGCCCAGGCTGGGGCCCAGGCTGAACTGGGAGAGTCCTGCAGACACACTGAGGGACTGCAGGAAGCCCAGCTCCAACCACCAACGTTCTCCTTGCTGCCATTGGGGTCCTCCTGACTCCAGGCCAAGTCCTCTACCACTGCACCGCCCAGCAGATGCTTAATTCATTATTCATTGATTGGCCTGTTCAGGCTTCTTGACTGAGCTGGCCATGGAAGTAGAAGATGCTGAGGTTCTAAGGAAGCCTTGGGGCTGTGACCCCTTTCTGCCCCTGCTCAGCTTCACTTCTAAGGGCCCTGTGGGCAGGGACCGGGGTCCCAGGAGCCAGGGAACTTGTGGCTCCCTCTTAAGGGTCAGGGGAACTGGGGCTTGCTTCTCAATTCCTCTTACCTCTCCCAGTGTATGGGGGAAGGAAATCAGCTCCAATGAACAGATTCCAGAATTTGCAATAAGGTCCAGCCAGCAGGTCTGCCCTGAGGAGCCTACCTGAGTACAGGTGCTGGCAACCCTGACCAGAAATCCAAGTCATTTTGGTGACAGACCATCCCCAGAAAGCAGAGGGAATTGTTGGGTCATCTCCCCTCCTTCCATCTCTGAAACTGGCTCTAGTCAACGGGATTGGCATTGCTTATTCCTTCACCCCCACCCACTCCTGGACTCTGGAATCCCCTTTCATTGTCTTCCCCTTCTCAGCCTGGGCTTTCCTCTCCAATCCCCTTCCTAAGGGGAGTTTAGACTGGGAGGGGCTTGGGGCTGGAGCGGCCCATGGACACGCCTCCCAGGTTGTAGGAGGCGGAGCCAAGATGGCGGAGAGGAACCCGGAAGTTGCCTGAGCTCCCCGAAATCTCCCTTGGAAATTACCTTAAATTAAACCTACAGAAGGATGGAGTGAAACGATCTTCTGGCTTAAGACAACCCGGAAGGTCTTCAGGAAAGGTCTGTCTCACGTGGGTCAAAGGGCGAGAGGGAGGACGACAGATAAAAGTGCCGCTGGTGAAGCCGTGACGGGAAGAGGAATCGGTCCTGAGCCCAAAAAGTCCTCTTGGAAGAGCTGGACAAGGAGCTGACCCCCCGCCGAGTCAGGCAGGAGGACACGTGGGTAGAGATGCTGCCCAGGGGTTCAGGAAGCTCCCCCTCTTGTCTTCATCCATAACAAACTAGGGGCCTCTTCCCTTCAGCCTTCCCTGGGCAGCGGGTGGGGGTGTGACTTTAGAACCTTAGAAATGCTAATGACGCCCCCAGGATCTCTCCTGCCCCAGTCCCCTCCCCTTCTGCCCCTCCCATTTGGGAGTCTTCCTTTGTTTCTCCTGAATAGCCCCTTGATCAGTTTCTGAAACTGTAGCTCTGCCAAGTTCCAGCCTGTCAATTGCAGGAGATTCTAAGACTAAGACAGCCCTAGTCCTGGGAGTTCACTCTCTAATGGGAGGATAAGGGGGTTGCCACATAATTTACGAATATTGGGGAGATCACGGCGGGGGGGGGGGTGCCGGAGTGCCCCGACTCCTGGGAGGTGATGCCAGCTCCCTGAATGTCTGAGCTAGCCCGGGTTTTGGCAACATCCCAGGCCCAGGGGAAGGTGTCCCTGACAGCCTGGGTCTGAGGCAGGGCTGGGAGCCAGGCCTTCCTGAGTCTGACTCTCTATGGACAACAGGTACACAATTCTTCAGATCAAGCCTGTAGAGAGGACACAGGTGGAAGGTAGTCTCTGAGAGGAGGAAGCACCAGCAGCTGGGGAGGGAGGAAGAAAACCAGGGCAGGCCTGCAGAAGGGGGGATCTGAGAGCCATCCTGAAGGGAAAGGTAAGAGGGAGAGGGGAGAGCCCCCAAGCTTGGGGGTGGTTTTCTGTTTGGGGGAGGGAGGGAAAAGCTGATACATGCCTGGAAGGGGGAAGAGTAGGAAAAGAATGGAGAGATCTGCAGCAAACCTGTGTTCAATTCTATGGCCCAGTTTTCCCAATTTGTGGAATTGAGGGTTGCATTGGATGTTATAACATCCCAGTTATACAGGGCGTGGGGTACTTCAAGGACTTTGTTTCTGTGACAGAAGCCATATTATTACAGAGGAGTCTCAAGTTCACTTGCCCAGCATGAACATAACAAGGTCTTGGTGGAATTTGAACTCAGGTCATCCCTTCAAGGAGGCAGCTGGGTGGTGGCAGGGGGGATGGAGCACCTGGGCTACAGTGTGTGAGACTTGTCTTCCTGAGTGCAAATGTGGCCTCAGACACTTACTGACTGTGTGATCCTAAGCAAGTCACCTAACCCTGTTTGCCTCAGTTTCCTCACCTGTAAAACAAACTGGAGGAGGAAATGGCAAACCAGCCTCATAGCTTTGCCAAGAAACTCCCAAATGGGGTCAGGAAGAGTCCTTCCTGACTGAAAATGAGCAACATCTTTCAGCTCTCAGTCCACTCAGCTAATATAAAAACCATGCAATGCCCAGAACTCCCCATCTTAAAAACAAAACAAAACAAAAACCCTTTTCCTAACCCTTTCATCCTTAAGCAATCCCCTGTCCTCCTTTTCACAGGTGATTTCCCAGAAAAGATTCCCTGTGTGGGATGGTCCCTCCCTTTTCCACCCCCTGCTCCCTTTTCCACCTCTTGGAAATCAGAGTTCCTTCAGTCAGCTACAAGCAGTGGTCCCATTGCCAAAGATTGTTAATATGAATGTATGGATCACCTGGGCTTGATGGAGGTGCCTTAGTATCCAAAAGTATTTTCTGAAACCCTGGATTAATAGAAGCACAATGTCCTTCAACTGAGCTCCAAACTGAGCCCAGATAGCTAGCAGATAACTCCCTATCTTATGGGGAAGTCTGGGCATTTGCATCCTTGCCAAACTCCTTTTTGGAATCCTGTCATCTTATCCTGGTGGTTCTATATTTCCTCCATACTTGTTATAAATGAAATTGTTGGGGCAGCTAGGTGTTACAGTGGATAGAGCACCAGCCCTGGAGTCAGGAGGACCTGAGTTCAAGTCTGCTTTTCTTTCCATTCATGCTTTTGGTTGATTTGTATTGTGCTAATGAGACTGACAACACCCTGTGACCAGTGAACAGAAAGAGAGGGAGTCTGTGGGCTCCTTTGGAAGGGGTCTCTGCATGAATCATGTTTGTTTCTTCTTGGGACAAATAAACTGGTACTATGTTTTCCCTGTCTGTCTCTGATCTGTTTTCTCTAGGAGACATACATGTTCTCTGATCTGTTTTCTTTTTTTTTTCCATAGAAGGACAGGTTTGGAAACAAATGGTAGGAGATGTTATAAAATTAATTTATCTGATCTGTTTATTATTACTATTATTATTTTTTTTTGCAGGGTTAAGTGACTTGCCCAGGGTCACACATCTAGTGTCAAGTGTCAGGCTGGATTTGAAGTTGGGTCCTCCTGAATCCAGAGCCAGTGCTTTATCTATTGGGCCACCTAGCTGCCCCTATTATTATTTTTTTGGTAAGAGACAGGCAAGATAGTTTGTCTTTAGTTTTTGGCAAGACCCAGCCCCTTTCATTGGCTTTTTACTGACTTTTCAATAACAATGGTTCTTGTCAACCATCCCCACCTGATGGATAAACACTTGTCCTTTGGAGAAGGTCACCAGTCCTGGTTCTCCTGCCTGTTACACAAGTTCTTCCTCTGGTCTGATTTGGTTCCCTTTTCTCCCTGCCCACCTCACTCCCCATGGGGGTAACTCTCCCTCAGTCCTGGGCCTGCTTTTCTGAAGTAGCTCTCAGTCATCTCTCTGAAGGGAACTAGCTGGGTGGTACAGTGGGTAGTGCTGGACCTCAGGCAGCTAGACCTGAGTCCAAACCTCTCTCACATGGCTATCACCTCTCTTAAGTGACTTGATGTTTTGCCCTCTCAGTTTCCTCATCTGTATGTCCCAGACACTGCACTGGGGTGCAGAGGACAATCAATGTTGTTCCTTCAGCAAGTTTAGGTCAGTGTTGGGGAATTCCTCAGCCCAGAGGTCCCCAAAACCTCCTGGACAGCAATAAGAACAATCAGAGTTAGCCTTTCTCTAGCACCCAGGTGCCAGGCACTGCTGAGCACTTGGGAAATGGAATCCTCACAGCAGCCTTTGGGGTAGATGCCATTATTCTCCTTCTTTCATAATTGAGGAAAGTGAGACAAGAAGGTCAAGTGACTTGCCCAGAGTCACACAGAGAAAGTGTCTGAGGTCAGATTTGAACTCAGTTCTTCCTGCCCCCAGGCCCACCTAGCTGGAATCCCTGCCTGAAGGTAAAGTAGCATCAGCTCCCTGGCAGCTGCCCTGTGGGGAGCATCTCAAGGGAACAAGGGGAAGTAGAGGCATAAATAGGGTTTTACACAGCCTCGGTCCATCTGGGGAGGCTGGGCAGCCACTTTGCTCATTGGGCTGGTTGGGTATAGAGACAGAATGGCGGGTGATGTGGGGAGAATGTTAACTTTCCTCTCAGGAGTTGCAAAGGTTGTTTCAATGGGGATGTTTTCTCTTGCTCAGAATATCTGGTGGGGCCACAGGAGGTGGGTCTCTGGTTAATTCCCTCAGAACATCTTATTGGCGACTCCCCAGTTTTTGGAGGCTTCCCTGAGGTCTCTCTCTGTTTACATAATCCTGTAAGACAGTTCAGTTTCTTTGACCTCCAGGGTCATTCTATTGGGGGAGAAGCTGTTTCCCCCAAATTCTCATTGGCAACCTAGCCATTTCCTCCACATTAGCAACCTAGAAGCCATCCCTGAGTCTTCCCTCTGTCTTGGCCCCATCTCCCTGTAGCCAATTAGGGGCTAAATCTTCTTTCTTACTTATCCTTTTAATTTCTGTCCTAGTGGTCTCTTGTTATGTCCAAGTATTAGTTTCACTGCTTCTTTTTGCCTTTCATTTTTTCTTTCAAGTGCTGAAAATACTGGGTTTTAGAACATGCAGAGGCCCCCCTCTTGAGGGGATTATATTAAGACTGATTGGATTGATTTTGCTGATTGACTCACTTCAAGCTGACTTGATTGAAACCACACCTACCTGAGAACCTGGCCCTCAGAGGGAGGGTTCTCTGACCTAGGCCTCATCTGCTCATGGACTGTCCTCAAGTCCAGTGAACCAATGGATTTGGGTGATGCTAGCCAATTAGCTTGGAGTGGTGTGTAGGGGCCCCCCCCTCTCACCTGGATCCAGAGGGAGCTTCAGTTCTCAGGGACACAGGAACTTCTTTTTTGGCCTGAGACTCTGAGGTGGTGAGAGCACTTTGTTCTGACTCTTCTATCCTAGGTATGTAGGGCTTCCTGAACTTTCTGAACTCCATGTGTTCTCTCTTTACTAATATCTAATATACTTTAATACTTGCTTAATGCCCCCAAACTGGTGCTAAAGCTTCTAACTTATAAGTAACAGATACATATATTAGGAACCCCAGTTTAAGAGGGTGGCAAGTCCTCTTCAGACCAAGTTCGGTTCCAAGCCTGACCCTGACCCTCCCTGCTGTCCTCCTGTTCTGGTTAGAGTCTCTCCCCTGAGGGGAGGGCCTTTCTAAGTGCTCTGAGACTTCAAGCTCTGTAGTTCCAGGTAGGCCAGTGTCCACCCTAGGAAGAAGAGGTAAGGACAATGTCTCTCCCACTCTGAGACCCTTCTCCCTCCCCAGGCCAGTTTGCAGACAACCAAAGCCTATTCCAAGGAGAGAACCTGGAACCAGAGAGGATGGCCCCAGGGACCCAGAGACCCTCATCCCAGGTGAGTGCAGCCCATCCCCAGACCTGACCAGCATCAGCAAAGGTGGAATCTAGCAGAGCCCAGGAAGCTTTATCCTGTTACATGTACATGGTCCTCTGCAGGGCTGTCAGCAGAGCAGACATTGTCCTCCTGGTTCTGCTCATTTCCTTCTGCCTCAGGCCACCCCAGTCTTCCCTGGTCTCTCTGAATCCCTCTCACTTGTCATTCTTAGGTCAAGTCAATGAGTATTTAGACAGTGGCTCCTCTGTGCCAAGCACTGTGCCAACCTACAGGGGATGTAAAGGAAGATTTAAATAATAACTATCCCTGCCCTCAAGGGTCTCACAGTCTCCATGGGAGATAACAGGGCAGCAGCTGGGTCCACACAAGGTCTCTACAGTATGAATGGGAGGCCCCCTCAGAGGGAAGGCCCAAGCAGTGTCAGGGACCAGGAAAAGCTCATTTTCAGAAGGTGAGGATTTTTCTGAGATGTGAAGGAAGCCAGTGTGGGGCAGACTGGTGGCCTGGATCTGGGTCTAGCTCACCCAAAGGTTTGGAGGCAATAGAAAATCATTCATTTCTTTGCATCTAAGTCCATTTCCCCCATCCCCCCCCCCCCATTTTTTAAGGATATGCCCAGGGGGAAGGATCATAGGGAATGCTTTCTGCTTGTCCCTTATTATGGCCTGGGCTAGACCACAGGGACAGATGACCACACCTGCTTCCAGGTAGGTGCTGACAAAAACCTAAGCATTTCTCCAGTCAGGAGGTTTTCTGATTTTAAAGAACAAAATCGGGCAGTTGCCTGGTTATTCAGACCCCAGACAGTGGGGGCGCCTAGTGAGTTTGAAGTTCCTGTCGGAGAAAAAAACACAGTGTACACCCCACCTGGGGAATCCAAGAGCCAAATGAGCAGCCCTCCATTTTACTTGTCTGTTGACTTTTCCTGGATTTCAGCACCTTAATGAGGGGGCCTCGTGACCTGGATCTGGGGACCAGCTAGCTCATCCATACATTGGAGGCTGATCACAAATCTTGTAAAAGAAATAGAGATGCATTAGGAGAGAGGCATATATGGCCAGGAGACAGAATCACTGTGGGAAAACTGTCCCCCTGGGTAGGAGAAGACCTGGTCTTTTGTATGTTTACAACCAAAAGCAGTGTGCAAAGCAGCCGTGAGGGAAACAAAGGGGAAGCAGTGCCTGGGTGGCATAACCCATCCTTATCAGTACATCACCTTTGTTCCTTGCAGACCAGGGTCTTTGTGCTCAGCCACACCACATTCCTGAGAGGGCAGAGGGGCTTTTCCCTTGGCAAAGTTTAATGATCCCTTAGGGTTTGGGATCCCTCCTCCCAGGACAGCAGGGGGCCCAGGTGAGGAGGGTGGTCAGTGCAAACATGAGAGACGGCTATTGGAAAGGCACAGAGTCAGGCTGTGGAGAGTCTTGGTCAAGGCTCAGCCAGGAGGCCTGTGTCGCTGGGTCAGGGAGAAGAGGACTGAGCTGCAAGAAGCCTGGATAGGGATATTTGGAGTCTGCTATGTGTTGGAGACATAGAAACATCTCCCGGGATCCTGTTGGGAGATTTGTTAGGGTCCTTGGTAGGGACAGCCAGAATAAGGGAGTAAAAGTTACAAGCAAACCATAAACTGAGAATTATTTATTTATTCTTTCAAGAGAGTGACACCCTCCCAGAGTGGGTGATGGACATGTGTGTTTCAGAGTTCCACAGAGCATGTAGACACAGTCTCCCCATCTCAGCTATATGATCTAACAAGAAAAAAAGGGAAAAGAATGGCTTCAAAAGAATAGAACCTCTAAAAAAGGTCCATCCTTTCATTCTACTAGAAATGGAAGAGCATCAAAAACCAACTGCATTGGCCAAATTCAGGTTCTGCATGTAGCAGATTGGACAAATAGACAAACCTCCCCAAGTATCAAAGGACTTGCAGATGTAGCTGCTCTCTTGTCTGGGATTCATCATTCTGCTTCTTAACTGTTTGTCTTGACTCTTGGTCCTAAATGTTCTAATGTTTTAGGGGTAAGTGGAGAGAATTTCTTTTTCATAAAGAGTTAATATATGAATTAGCTCAATCTCCAACCCCAATCAAGAAAAAAATATATATAAAAATGTATTTTTTTATAAATGAATGAGTTCAGGGGCAGCTAGGTGGCTCAGTGGATAGAGCACCGGCCCTGGAGTCAGGAGTACCTGAGTTCAAATCCAGCCTCAGACACTTAACACTTACTAGCTGTGTGACCTTGGGCAAGTCACTTAACCCCAACTGACTCATTAAAAAAATTTTTTTTAAATAAATAAATGAATGAGTTCTCCTTTCCTCATCATAGGTACTCTTTTTTTCTATATAAGTAAATTTTTTTAAATTTTTTGCAAGGCAATGTGGGTTAAGTGACTTGCCCAGGGTCACACAGCTAGTAAGTGTCAAGTGTCTGAGGCCGAATTTGAACTCAGGTCCTCCTGAATTCAGGGCCTGTGCTTTATCCACTGTGCCACCTAGCTGCCCCCTTATATAACTAAATATTAACATGAATGAATATATTCCATAAACTAGTGAAAACAATCAGAAAGCAAAGAAATAGGATTTATTTTGGTTATAACATATCATACCCCATGTTACCCCAATCTCTCAATATTATAATATGTAACTTTTCTTCACTTTTCTGTAAACAGATTCTCATAACTCTCACTTCAGGGCACATTGTCAGCAATATTACTTAAGAATGCTCTTCATGCTATTATCCAAGTACGACTTTATTTCAACCTTTTAGGAAATTAACGAGGTGGTTTTTTTCTTTGCTCTTCTCAGTGATGACTAATAATGTTATTCCCCCCAGAGTACAGAATATTGGCCAACTTGTCACAAAATCTTTATAAATTTCTTTAATATCCCTGATGACCTGTAAAATATCCCTTCTTTTTTTTTTTTTTTTTTTTTTTTTTTTTTTTTTAGTGAGGCAGTTCGGGGTTAAGTGACTTGCCCAGGGTCACACAGCTAGTAAGTGTTAAATGTCTGAGGCTGGATTTGAACTCAGGTACTCCTGACTCCAAGGCCAGTGCTCTATTCACTGCGCCACCTAGCTGCCCCCCAAAATATCGCTTCCAATGAGGCTGGATTTCATATCACCTTGCTTTCTTCTCCACAGACTCTTATACCTCACTCTGAGAGCACATCCCTTCTCCCTGAGCCTATAGGGAAAAATGTTTCTTACTAAGACATTACTCTTTTTATTTAACATTTAGTATTCCATCATGATTCTCAGTTCAAATGTAAATGTTTTTCTCCACATTCCATTGGGCTCTGATTAGACATGGTGTCAGGTGTTCTCTCTGACTCTTATCAAGATTAAAGGAGCTTTGGGGCCCTCCCTTCTGTGCTTCAGTTTCTTCTCTGTGTTGATGAGGGTTGGACTAGATGAATTGTGAATTCTTGTTCTCTTGTAAGTGATGGGACTTTTGATGGCTCAGGAGTTGGTGACCTTCAAGGATGTGGCTGTGCATTTCACCCAAGAGGAGTGGCGCCTCTTGGACCGTTCTCAGAGAGAGCTGTACAAGGAGGTCATGCTGGAGAATGTCCAGAACCTGCTCTCTGTGGGTAAGGACCTTTGCCCCTGGTGACTCTGAGCTACTGACATGGTAGCTCCCTGCTCCTCATCCTGCCAGGCCTAGCAAGTTTGTCCTGATTCTTCCCTCTTTGTTCCCTCAAATTCCAGTCCAGATGTTGGGAAAGGAAGATAATGGAATAGCCATTTTTGTATACCTGCTTTATATCCAGCACTGGGTGCTTTATATCTAGCACTGTTTTATAATTACCCTCATTTGGTCTCCACAATATCCCTATGATTTTTCTAGTATTATTATGCCCATTTTACATTTGAGAGAAGTGAGGCAAACAGAGCTTACATAGCTTGCCCAGGGGTCTAACGGGGATTTAAACTGGTTTTTCTGACTGCAGGCACAGGGCTTTTACCCCTGCACTACTAGCAGCCTCTAATTTCTAGGTAATGGAAGCTAGTCATTGTGCCTGTCGTCCTTCTAGGAAAGAGGGGAATAAAGGTGGAGTTTTCTGATTCCCAGTGGGCTGGGTGATGTCCGTCTGCCTCCAGAGATCCCAACAAGCCATACCCTGGGAACCATCCTGTCATCTTTGCTTGCATGTCTCCTTTCCCTCAAGAGGAGTAAATTGTATCTTTCTCTATCTTCATTCTTTCCTTACTCTGTATTCTCAGGATTTCCAGTTTCTAGAGAAGATTTGCCTCCCCCTTTCCAGGAAGGGGAAGCACCAGAGATGGTAGAAGAAAAAGGTGCAAGGAGCTCCTGTCCAGGTGAGTGACATAAAAGCAGGTGTTTGAGGGTTGCTCTCATAAGAGGTCTCTGAGTGTTGTGGTGCAGGGAGTGCTAGACTTGTGGGCAGGAAGGTCTGACGTGGAAGTGGGTTTTAGACCCATTTCAGCAGTGGGATCCTGGGCAAGGAACTGATCCTCTCAGCCCCACTTTCCTCATCTATAATACAGGGGACTAGGTCAAAGTCCTTGCCTTTCTGTTCCCCTGTAGTGATAAAACAGAACATTTATTAAGCCCAGACCATGTTCCAGACACTGCTAAGCACCTCATCAGGAAGACAAAGAATGGCAAGAGATAGGCTTTGCTCTGAAGGAGTTCAGTCTAATGGGGAAGACACCTTGTAAACAACTATCTACAAAACCAATATATTCAGGATGAATTGGAGATAATCAAGAGAGGGGAGGCCCTATGGGTAGGGAAGACTGGGGAAGACTTACTCTAAAAGGAGGAATTCTATGTGGCGCTTCAGGGAAGCCAGAGCAAGCTAGAGGGGCATCCAGAGAGAACTTGTAGTCAGCAGATGCTGCGGGTCAAGAAACAAAGAAACCTGTGTCACTGATGATTACACATGTGGAGGGAAAGTAAGGAGTAAAAAGAGTGGGTAGGTAAGAGAGGGGCTGATGACAAAGGGCCTTAAGAATCAAGCAAAGGATTTTATATTTGATCCTGGTAATAGGATGTTTTATCAAGTGAGCAGTGACATGATTGGAAGTGTCCTGTAGTAGATGAATTTGATAGTTGGGTGGGGGATTAGAATGAGCGACTTGAAGCAGTGATACCAACCAAATGTCTTTTTATAATAACATCATTTTGTGCCTAATCATAAGGGTTGGAAATCACTACACAGTGAAATATATTAATGCCTCAAACAAGCATCTACTTGTTGTTCCATGGGGAAAATATATGGCAAACACACCATGGCAATTCTTAACTGCATAAGATGCCATTAAATCGTTTTAAATTTATTTTTAATTATTTAGAATTTCATTTTTCCCAAATTACATGGAAAAATAAATATTAAAATCAGTGTTTTGGGGTTTTTTTTTGGTGAGGCAATTGGTGTTAAGTGACTTGCCCAGGGTCACACAGCTAGTAAGTGTTAAGTGTCTGAGGCGGGATCTGAACTCACGTCCTCCTGAATCCAGGGCCGATGCTCTATTCACTGTGCCACCTAGCTGCCCCAACATCAATTTTTAACCTTTGTGTTCCAAATTCTCTTCCTCTATCCCCACTCCCCCTTAAGAATGCAAGCAATTCAATAAAAGTTATACATGTGTAGTCATGTTAAACATTTCCATATTAGTCAGGTTGTGAAAGAAAACAGACAAAAAAACCTTTAGAAAAAGCAACTAACAAAAATTATGCTTCAATTTGGGTTCGGATACCATCAGTTTTTTCTCTGTATAGTTCTTCAGAATTGTTTTGGATCATTGTATTGTTGGAAAAATCTAAGTCATTCACGAGAGATTATCTTACAATATTGCTGTAATTTTGTATACAGTACACTTTCACTTTGTATCAGCTCGTGTAAGTGTTTCCAGGTTTTTCTGATAGCATCCTGCTCATCTTTTTTATTTTTTTAATAGTAAACTACATTTATATAGTACTTTGAAGAGGGATTTCCTTACAGTAAACCCACCAGGTTGATTATTGCAAAAACAATAATAGATAACATTTATACAGTAGATTATCCTTGAGAAAGAATTTTCTTCACAGTAGCCCAGCAAATTACCATGTTTTATCATCATCATCTTACCTGGCTCTTGTCTCCTCCTTCAGATTTTTTTCACAGTTACTACTGCTGTGTTTTCCTCCATCATACTCCTTCTCCATGACATTGTAAAAATATTTTGACTTACTGACCTAATCTGACTGGGGTACTTAATCTGACTGCTATTCATTTAATATGGGTTGTTTATGAAGTTGCACCACACTGCTCCACTCCCAAAATTGATAAGCATCAGATTAAGAATCCTCTTCCATTTTAACAGCAGAGGGTTTATTTATGAGATACAATTTAAAATTAAGAATACAGGGAGGGGCAGCTAGGTGGTGCAGTCGATAAAGTACTGGTCCTGGAGCCAGGAGGACCTGAGTTCAAATCCAACCTCAGACACTTAACACTTACTAGCTGTGTGACCCTGGGCAAGTCACTTAACCCCAATTGCCTCACCAAAAAAAAAAAAAAAAGAATACAGGGAAATAAAATGTACAACCTGACTGTGTTCTAGTGTATCTCTTTCCACCTGCTGCGCCTGGAATTTTTTAGCCTCCTCCTGCATACCAACAGACTTTCTTCTAACATTCCTGTGACTGAAGAGTCCCCCTGCTCCGTATTGGCCTCCGTCCCTTCTTGCTCTTAGCCTTTTCTCCTTCCCCTGTCTCTTAGTGCTCCAGCCTTTCTGTTCTCTTAATCCTCACTTTCTCCAACCTGTACCCTGTGCTGACCATTTCTGTGCTCTCTGCCGCCTCTCTTTATATCTTTCTCCAACCTCCTGTACCGTCTCCTGTTCTGTCTGTCTGCTCCATCAGTCCGCCGCCCCTTACTACTCTCTTACCTATCTAGCGTCCCTTTCTCACTGAACTCTCAGGGTCTCTAGTCTCCGAAGTCGTCCTTAATCTTGTCAGCCCTTTTCTTTCCATTCTTCCCTCCACGTCTAACTCAGTTTATATATCTTCCTTCTCTACACTCAAACCTCGGGACTCCCTGCACCCCCACACACACCAAGCTAATCCGCCAGCCCCACTAGGGCTGCAGCTGTGGGGATGCTCGAGAGTCCCGTGCATACCACACCCAGGGCTCCAGGGGCCGTCCTCCCTTCTGTGTGCCCAGGGACCTTTTCAGGGCTACACTAGTGGCCGGCCTAGACAAGCCTGGCATCTCTGGGATAGATCCGCTCAGGGCAGAGGGAGCTGGGGCTTTTTCCCCCAGCTGTCTGACCTGGTGTCTTGTAGAGCCCACAGGGCTTTTTTGGCTCAGCTGAAGCGGAGGGAGAGTGCACTAGCTTCTCCCACACAGAAGAAAAGCCTGAGGGCCTAAGGCTTTCTAATCTCAGCCCAAAGGTAGGGTCCCCAAATCAAAATAAATTTCCACAATATTTACTCTATTTTCTATTATTTTACCCTATCCCTTCTCAAAAGTGTTTTATTTCTAACTGCCCCCACCCCATTCTGTCCTCCCTTCTTTCACCCCTCACCTCTTATCCTCTTCCCCTCCTACTTTCCTGCAAGGTAAAACAGATTATTATACCCAATTGAGTGTGCATGTTATTCCCTCTTTGAGCCAATTCTGATGAGAGTAAGGGTTCAACTCAAATCTGTGCCTTCTGTCTAAATATACTCCATTCAGTTGTCTGTATAATGAGAAAATTTTTATGAGTTATAAGTATCATCTTTCCATGTAGGAAAGAAAATAGTTATCCTTTTAATATTGCTTATGGTTTCTTTTTCCTGTTTACCTTTTTATGCTTCTCTAGGGTCTTGTATTTGAAAGTCAAATTTTCTGTTCAGCTCAGGTCTTTTTATCACAAATCCTTGAAAGTCCTCTCATTGAATTCCCAGTTCTGGGCTTTTCTTTAGAAAAGTTCTTTAAAGTCCCCTACTTCATTGAATTTCCATCTTTTCCCCTCAAAGATTATGCTTAATTTTACTGGGTAGTACATTCTTGGTTGCAGTTCCAGTTCCATTGCATTCCAGAATATCACATTCCAAGCCCTCTGATCATTTAATGTTGAAGCTGCCAGGTCCTTTGTAATTCTGATTAATCCTTGATATTTAAATTGTTTCTGTAGGCTTGCAGTATTTTCTCCTTTACTTGCTAATTTTGGAGTTTGACTACAATATTGCTTTGTGTGTTTCAGGAGGTGATCAGTGGGTTCTTTCAATCAATAAATTTTCCTCTGGTTCTAAGAAATTGGGGCAGTTTTCCTTGATAATGGTTAGACTCTTTTCTTGGTCATGTTCCTCAGGTAGTCTCATTATTCTTCGGTTGTCCCTCCTGGATATATTCCTGGGCTGTTGTTTTTCTGAAAAGGTATTTTATATTTTCTACTTTTATATTCTTTTCATTCTGCTTTATTTCTTCCTATTGTCTCATTGAATCATTAGCTTCCATATGCCCAATTCTGATTCTTAGGGAATTATTTTTCTCACTCAGCTTTTACACCTTCTTTTCCATTTGTCCAACCATATTTTTCAAGGCATGATTTTCTTTTTCCAAGCTATTGACTTTTCTCTGGAATAATTCTCATTTCTTTTCCCAATTGTTCTTCTATATCTCTCTTTTTTTTTTTTTTTTAGTGAGGCAATTGGGTTTAAGTGATTTGCCCAGGGTCATACAGCTAGTAAGTGTTAAGTGTCTGAGGCTGGATTTGAACTCAGGTACTCCTGACTCCAGGGCCAGTGCTTTCTCCACTGCACAACCTAGCTGCCCCTCTTCTATATCTCTTACTTAGATTATAAAAACTTTTTGAGCTCTTCCAAGAGGGATTTTTGGTATCAAGAACAATTCTTCCCCTTTAAGGCTTCACATGCAGGTATTTTATCACTGTTGTGCTCCTGAGTTTCTCTTTTGATCTTCCCTGTCAGGATAGTAATTGTTCATGGTGAGGGTTCTCTTCTGTTATTCACATTTAACCTCTTTTGTGCCTTTTAAGGTAGAGTTCTGCTTCTGGGGTAGAATATGCACTGTCCCTAGCTTCTTTTGCTGGAGGCCATGGGCCCAGTCACTGGCATTTTGCTCTGAGGCCTCAGTTCCCTGCAGTTGCTGACTGTACTCTAGTGGCTCAGCCTTGTTGGGCCTGTGGGGGAGCAGATACCCAAGCTGACAAATGGCCTTCAGCATTGAAGCCAGGGCTGTCACAGCTGGCCTGTTGTGCCACTAGCTTGCTGAGCTTAGACTGAGGGTCCAGCTGCTGATCTGTGCTGAGGCTAAGAGCCTTTTGCAGGCTTGCCCAGACAGCCTCTGAGCTGGGTTGAGCTCCCCTTTTATCCTGGTGAGGTAGACCTTTCCTTAAGGTTACCTTAAGCCCAAAGATTGTTTCACTCCATCATTTTGGCAGACTTTGCAGCTCTAGAATGTGTTGAGAGGCTTAATTTAACATTGTTTCTGAGGGAAATTTGGGAGAGCTCAGGCAGCTTGCTGGTTTCACTCCCTAATCTTGTCTCTTCTATTTTTTGACTAAGTGTGTGGCCTTGGGCAAGTCACTCAACCCCAGTAGCCTTGAATATCCTGGGTCATCTCCAGTGGTGTTGATATATGCCTTGCCACTGGACCCATGACATTAACCTGATGTCATGGCCCTCTTGAGAATGAAGGACAAACAACAACCTAACCTTAACCACTGAATAGGCATTGCCTCAGACAAACTGAGACCTGAGAAAGACTTTAATTGTAAAGGCCAAGAGCCCTCACTGCATTTGGGGCCATCTCCGGTTGTGCTGATGAATATCTATCCACTGGACCCAGGTGGCTCTGGAGGAGAGGGTTAGGTTGGTGACCTTTGCATAGTCTTTCCTCACTTAAATCCAATTCATTGTAAGACATGACATCATCTCCCCAATGTCTTGGTCATCTTCAACAACAAACTATGAGAAAAATAATTATGCTACATATATAGAGAAATATATAAAATTTATCTGGAAGAAGAGAAGGTCAAGAGTAGGAAGAGAAGCAATAAAGAATTTCAAAGGAAGCTGGCCTAGCCGTACCAGAACTAAAACTGTATTGGAAAAGCAGGAGTCATCAAAGCTATCCGGTAATAGCTAAGAAGTACAGTACAGGATCCGGGGAATAGGTTAGGTATCCAAGAAGGAGGAGTAAATGATTATATCTAGTCATCTACAGGCTGAGAAACCAAGAGATTCCAGCTTCTAGAATAAGAACTCCCTATTTGACCAAAACTGCTGGTTAGCATGGAAAATGATGTGGCAGAAACTGGACACAGACCAACATCTCACAACTTACACCGAGATTCCGCCAAAATGGGCACAGGATTTAGATATAAAGGTGGTAGCACAAACAGTTAGGAGAGCGAAGAGGTTATTTCTCAGATTTGTGGACAGAGGAAGAATTTAGGACCAAACAGATAGAGAACATCCTGAAATGCGATTCAAAAATACCCTTATGAAGAAGTGCTCTGAATCACTTTTGATTAGAGAGATAACAATTCAAAGAACTCTGAAGCACCACCTGACACCTCTCAGATTGACTAATAGGACAGAAAAGGAAAATAACTGTTGGAGATGTGGGAAAATTAAAACACTAATGCATTGTTGGTGGGGTTGTGAACTGATCCAACTGAGTGAAATTTTTCCCAATCCTTTGTTATAGGATTTTTTTTAAGGTATAAGTGACTTAATCAATATTTTATATTACAAGTTATGATTTAATAATCCTCATATAATGTATAAATTGTGATTTAACCTGTTTAAGTATTCCTTATAGAGCAAATAAGGCAGCAGTGCTTATAAAATGTTAGATGAAGACAAGATTGACTACAGCGTTGACAATATTTATTGTAGACAATTGTTTGATTCTCTGATTGTCTTTTTAGACATTAAAAAGTCAGACTGCCCATTTTCATGGAAATATGTCAAGAAAGTTGATAGTCAAGACATACATTATTATTTTTATTTTATTTATTTATTTTTTTTAGTGAGGCAATTGGGGTTAAGTGACTTGCCCAGGGTCACACAGCTAGTAAGTGTTAAGTGTCTGAGGCCGGATTTGAACTCAGGTACTCCTGACTCCAGGGTCGGTGCTCTATCCACTGCACCATCTAGCTGCCCCAGAGATGTATATTATTTTGATCGACTTTATTATGTTTCTTGGTGAACTGTAAAATGGGAGGAGATTGTCTAAAAATACTAAGGTATATAAGCATTTAAGCCTCATAATGGTGTAAAAATCTTAGACCAGTACTGCTCTATGTCTCTGGGTCCTAAAGCTGACACTGGCTTTATTGTGAGACAGGATCCCCCTCTCAATAAATCTATATTTCTACAGCTTGGAGACTTCACTGTTTCTTTTCTTCTTCAGACTTAGAAATTTTCATGACACAACAGTTGTGCAGAGCAATTTGTAAATATGCCCAAAGGGCAATAAAACTCCACAGTCTTTGATCCAGCAATAGCACTACTAAATCTGTATGCCAACAAGATCATAAAAAAGAAACCTACATGTACAAAAATATTTGTAGATGCTTTTTTTGCTGTTGCAAATAACTGGAAAGGGAAGGAATGCCCATTGATTAGGGAATGGCTGAATGAATTGTGAAATATAAATGTAATAAAATCCTATCATATTTTTAAAAATGATGAACGGGCAGATTTCAGAAAACCCTGGAAATACTTAAGTGTGAGTGAAGTGAGCATAACCAGGAGAACATTGTACACGTAACAGCAACCTTGTGCTATGATCAACTATGATAGACTTAGCTGTTCTCAGCAATACTATGCTCTTAGACAACTGCAAAGGACTCATCATGGAAAATACTCTCCACCTCCTTTTCTTTTCTTTTTTTGGGGGTGGGGCAATGACAGTTAAGTGACTTTATCCACTCCTCCACCTAGCTGCCCCCTCTCTACTTCCACAGAAAAAAAATATGCAGTCTGAAAAAAGTTTGAGGCATACTATTTTGACTTTTTTTTCCTGTTTTTTCTTTCTCATGGTGTGAGATTTTCCCCCACCCCTTAAGTATAAGTGATTTAACAGTAGTACTGGGCAGCTAGATGGAGCAGTGTATAAAGCATCGTCCCTGGATTCAGGAGGACCTGAGTTCAAATCCATCTTCAAACACTTGACACAAGCTGTGTGACCCTGGGCAAGTCACTTAACTCCCATTGCCCTGCAAAAAAAAAAACAACAACCCCCCAAAAAACCAGTAGTACTAATCAGTTTATACACTACTACATGTGATTTAAAAGACCTAGATATTCTTTAGTAGTGTAAAATGATAATGAAGTAAGATAGATTTTAAAAGGAGCTAAGGGGGGCAGCTAGGTGGCACAATGGATAAAGCACTGGCCTTGAATTCAGGAGGACCTGAGTTCAAATCTGGCCTGAGACACTTGATACCTACTAGCTTTGTGACCCTGGGCAAGTCACTTAACCCTCATTGCCCCCCCCCCAAAAAAAAAGGAATCAAAAAAAAGAAGATAGAAAGGAACTAAGGCAAATGCTAACTTGCCTATTCTACAAACTTAAACCAAATATTCAACTACCTGACTTCCAGTTGTGGTTAAGTATAGAAACCAATCAGCTTAAAGGTCAGATAGCTAAAATAGTAACTTCTGAGGTATAAGAGACCCATCAGACCTGGGGAGAAGTCGGAAAGCCAAGCCTAACCAATATGGTGGAAAGTCTTGATAGCTCCAGCTTTACTGTGAGGAAGGATCCCTCTTTCAATAAACCTATTTTCTTTTCACTTTCTTTGTCTAACCCTGGGACTTTGAAATTTTCCCAACAGTGGTTTTTCCCTTTTGTCCTGTGTCTTTCACAACATAACCAATGTGGAAATGTATATGCATGGTTCCACATGTATAAGTTCTATCAGATTGATTGCCATCTTCAGGAGGGGAAAGGAAAAAGAGGGAGGGAGAAAAAATTGGAAGCTCAAAATTGAATGGGAAATAAATTTTGAAAGCTACCTTTACATGTAATTGGAAAAAAAGAAAATACTATTTACAAAATAAAATAAGCTATCTTGCAGGTGTTTCCAAAGATTGATTTTGCTTGTTTTAAATGGAAAATTCTTCATTTTGACTGAGGAAGTAGAATATGTATGAGTTTCCATTATGCCATTAGAGAACAGAACATATTTAGGTGTATCTGTCTTTCTGTTAATACATAATTGATTCCTTCAGGTGCAGAGACCAGGTTTGAAGTGAAGGAGATGACTACAAAGGTGGACATTCTTGTGGAAGAACTTGGCCAGCATAAATTTCTGAGTGATGGTGCCTGTGACTTCAGTTTGAGAGACATCTGTGGCTCTAATACCAAGGTGGATAAAAATACTAAGAGTATCTGGGAGTTTGGTGAAATTGGAGAGGCCTTCACACAGTCTTCAGTCTTAAATAACAGTAAGAGAAGGACTTCATGGAATGAAGGTGTTCAGGACAGTGAAGATAATAAATGGTTTCCTAAACAACTAAATGCTCATGAGAAGTCTCTACAAATGCAAATGGATCAAGGTAATCATCTGGAAATGGCCTTGAATTTAAATTCTGATCTCATTAGACATCAGAAAAGTGACACTGGAGAAATGCCTTATGTAGCTGACAAACATGGGAAGGCCTTCAGTCAGAGCTCTAAGCTCATTACTCTTCAGAAAATTCACAGTAGAAAGGAGCCTGTTGAATACAATGAATGTAAAGCAACCATCTCCCTTCACTCATCTCTTCCTTGCCATGCTGGATTTGACCATGGAATGAAAAGATATGCATGTCATCATTGTGGAAAGGCCTTTGCTTCAAACTCAGATCTTATTAGTCATCAGAACATTCACACTGGAAAAAAGTTTTATGAATGTAATGAGTGTGGAAAGACTTTCACACAGGAATCACATCTTGTTGTACATCAGAGAATCCACACTGGAGAGAAACCTTATGAGTATAATCAGTGTGGAAGGGCTTTTGCACAGATTTCTGGTCTTTCTAACCATCACAAAGCCCGCATTAGAGAGAAAGCTTTTGAGTGTAATCACTGTGGGAAGTCTTTCTCAGAGAGGTCCACTCTTGCTAAGCATAAGAGAATCCACACTGGAGAGAAACCTTATGATTGTAATCAGTGTGGAAAGGCTTTTGCACAGAGCTCCAGTCTTGCTGTACATCAGAGAATACATACTGGAGAGAAACCTTATGAATGTTATCAGTGTGGAAAGACTTTCACAGAGAGTTCCAATCTTGCTAAGCATAAGAGAATCCACACTGGAGAGAAACCTTATGAATGTAATCAGTGTGGAAAGGCTTTCACACAGAGCTCTAGTCGTGCTGCACATCAGAGAATCCACACTGGAGAGAAACCTTATGAGTGTAATCAGTGTGGAAAGACTTTCACCAAGAGTTCCAATCTTGCTAAGCATAAGAGAGTCCACACTGGTGAGAAACCTTATGAGTGTAATCAGTGTGGAAAGACTTTCAACAAGAGTTCCAATCTTGCTAAGCATAAGAGAATCCACACTGGAGAGAGACCTTATGAATGTAATCAGTGTGGAAAGACTTTCACACACAGCTCTAGTCATGCTGCACATCAGAGAATCCACACTGGAGAGAGACCTTATCAGTGTGGGAAGGCTTTCACAATGAAGTCCACTCTTGTTGACATCAGAGAATCCACAGTGGAGAGAAACATTATGAATGTAATCAGTGTGGAAAGGCTTTCACAATGAGCTCTAATCTTGCTGCACATCAGAGAATCCATGCTGGAGAGAAACCTTATGAATGTGATCAGTGTGGAAAGGCTTTCACACAGAGTTCCAGTCTTCATAAGCATAAGAGAATCCACACTGGAGAGAACCTTTTGAATGCAATCAGTGTGGAAAGAAGTTCAGATGCAGCTCCACTCTTGCTGTGCACAAAAGGGAATCCACACCACAAAGAAATCTTAGGAACATAATTAATGTGGTCAAACCTTCGGGCAATAACCATCTCTTACTTCCCATCTGAGAATTCCTATTGTATAGTATAAGAAAATCATGGCTTTGCCATGTTGTTGAAGCCATGAGCCTGGATTGAACAGACTTTAACGAGAGCTTAAAGTGGCAAGGGCAAGAATCCAAAAGAACTTAAGGGTGGGGCAGCTAGGTGGCGAAGTGGATAGAGCACCAGCTCTGGAGTCAGAAGGAACTGAGTTCAAATACAAGCTCAGACACTTAACACTTACTAGCTGTGTGACCCTGGGCAAGTCACTTAACCCCAATTGCCTCACACACAAGCACACATAAAAGAACTTAAGGGGACAAGAGTGCATGTCAAATAAGTTGTATTCCTCAATGATCATGCTTGGAGTTAGACTCAGAATAACATGAGTCCCATAGTGTCGTGCTTTTCATCCTTAAGTTAATATTACACAAATGGATTTTGCTATAAGATGCTTAATAACAAATGGAAGAATTGGGATAGGTGTAGTGCCTTCAGAATTCCTTAAAACAGTGGGAACATTTTTAAGGTGATTAAATATCAAACATAGGTAAACTCAGATTTCCCATTTTAACAGAATTTTTGTTTGACATCCAGATATAAGAGAAATTGCTTTTCTGCCATAGCTGATACAATCATTCAACAATTATACCATAAATTTTTTTTGTTTTTGGTGAGGCAATTGGGGTTAAGTGACTTGCCCAGGGTCACACAGCTAGTAAGTGTTAAGTGTCTGAGGCTGGATTTGAACTCAGGTACTCCTGAATCCAGGGCGGGTGCTTTATCCACTGCACCATCTAGCTGCCTCCCATAAGGATTTTTACAAATGTAATACCTTCAAACAATATTTGGATTTCTTAAAAAATTTTAAACCAAACCAATTAATTACGAATCAGGTGTTCTTAATTCAGTTGTATATGCTTTTACACAGAAACCTTAAAATCACATGCTTCCTGAAACTGGGTGGGGGGGGGGGATGGTTCTATCATGCCTTAGCAGACAATAAATGGAACATTTTAATTTTCTAAGGCCTAATACTTTTAGCACTTTAAAAGAAAAAAACTTATCTGTAAATTCACATAGTGCATTTTTATAAAGTGGTGAGTTTTCCAGTTAATGTTTGTAATTTCTTTATTACTTTCTTTTAAAGACCCGAGATGTCCATCCATACCGTAGAAACTTATGAGAAAAACAGCAATTTTTCCCCCCGTGGCTTTTGTAGCCCCAAAGTCTTTTTATTTTATGTTATTATTATTATGGTCTCTTTGGTAAAGACCCCACTCCTTTCATTAGCTTTTTCCTGACTTCTCTGTAACAATAGTTCTTGTCAACCATGCCCCCCCATTGGATAAACACTTGTCCTTGAAGATTGTCACCAGTCCTGGTTCTCCTCCTGCCTTTTGGACTGATGACCAGGGGATCCATAAGTCCTCCCTCTGATCTGATTCAGTTCCCTTTTCTCCCTGCCCTACCTCCCTCCATATGGGGGTAACTCCCTCAGTCCTGGGCCTGCATTTCTGAAGTAGTTCTCAGTCTTCTCTCTGAAAGGAACTAGCTGGACAGTAATAAGAATAATAATAGCTAGGTGGTACACTGGCCCTGGATTCAGGAACATGTGAGTTCAAATTTGGCCTCAGACATTTGACGCTTACTAGCTGTGTGACCTTGGGGAAGTCACTTAACCCTCATCCCACCAAAAAATTAGAAAAAATAAGACCTGGCCTTCCTCTAGCACCCAGGTGCCAGGCACTGCTGAGCACTTGGGAAATGGGATCCTCACAGCAGCCTTTGGGGTAGATGGAGTTATTCTCTTTATTGTATACTTGAGGAAAGTGAAACAAGCAGGTCCAGTGACTTGCCCAGAGTCACAGAAGATGTCTGAGGTCAAATTTGAACTCAGTTCTTCCTGCCTCCAGGCCCATCTTAGCATCAGCTCCCTGGCAGCTGCCCTGTGGGGAGCTTCTCAAGAGAATAAAGGGAAGTAGAAGCATAAATAGGGGTTTACACAGCCTTAGTCCATCTGGGGAGGCTGGGCAGCCACTTTGCTCATTGGGGTGTGTATGGCACAATTATCTCAGTTTACCCAAATAATTTGAGGAGACCACCAAGTCAATCAGAGCCAGATTTATTTCATTTTCATGAGAATGGGTGACCCCATGCAAGAGATGAAAAGCGTGCTGGGGGCAGCTAGGTGGCGCAGTGGATAGAGCACCAGCCCTGGAGTCAGGAATACCTGAGTTCAAATCCGGCCTTAGACACATAACACTTACTAGCTGTGTGACCCTGGGCAAGTCACTTAACCCCAATTGCCTCACTAAAAAACAAAAAACAAACAAAAAAAAAAGCATGCTGATGAGCTCATGAGTTGGGTTTTTATTGAAGTTTGAGGGGTCTCCCTTCATGCACAGGGTGAGCTCGCGTCCTAACGTCCAATTCTGTCTCACCCAGTATACCTGTTATCATAGTGTGGAGGCATGGTCAACTAGGTCTGAGAGCTGGGGAGGAGAGGAAGGGGACAGGGTGAAACCACTCCACAGGTGTAAGGAAGGGGGTGGGGGAAGAAGGGAGAGATGTTACCTGGAGCTAGGGCTTAGGAATGGAAGAAGGGAGAGGTGGTATCAGGGTGGGTCTGCACTAACAGGACACAGCTCTCCTGCTTGGCCACAGAGCAAGGTGGGGGTGGTCAATTTGTGTTTTAGCAGTGGGATGGAATATGGACAGAATGGTCTAACAATGACAGGGACTGGGGGCTGGGACCTTTCCAGACCCCAGCCTCAGAGTCTGAACTGACTCAAGTCCACCATATCCCAGTCAGGATGGTTGGGTATAGAGACAGGATGTCAGGTGATTTGGGGAGAATGTTAACCTTCCTCTCAGGAGTTGCAGAGGTTGTTTCAATGGGGATGTTTTCTCTTGCTCAGACTATCTGGTGGGGCCAGAGGAGCTGGGTCTCTAGTAAATGCCCTCAGAAGATCTTATTGGTGACTCCCCAGTTATTGGAGGCTTCCCTGAGGTCTGTCTCTGTTTACATAGTCCTGTTAGTTCAGTTTCTTTGCCAGCCAGGCTAACTCTTTCAGGGGAGAAGCTGTTTCCCCAAATTCAGTTGATTTCCTCCACATTAGCAACCTAGAAACCATCCCTGAGTCTTCCCTCTGTCTTGTCACCAAGTCCCCATTGCAAATTAGGTTCTCAGGCTTCTTGTTTATCCATTTAATTTTTGTCTGATAGTGGCCTTTTGTTATCTCTAAGTATTACACAGTTTCACTGACTATTTTTGCCTTTCATTTTTTCTTTGTTGTCGTTTTTTCCCCTCATTTCCTTTTTTTAAAAAATAAAAGTATTTTATTATTTTCCAGTTACATGTAGAAATAGTTTTCACCATTTTTTATAAGATTTCCAATTTCAAAATTTTCTTCCTCCATCCCCTCCCTTCCCCCCTCCCCTAGATATAAGTTTTATATAATAACATCAAACATAGTTTGGCATTAGTCATAAGAGAAGAATCAGATCAAAAAGGAAAAACCTTAAAAAATAAAAACAACAGCACCAAAAACAAAAGAAATAGTCTGGCTCAATCAGGATCCATACTCCACAGTTTGTTTTTTCTGCATTTGGAGATCCCTTTCCATCATGAGTCCCCTGGAACTCTGCTGTACCATTGCATTGGTGAGAAGAATCAGTGAGCAATTCTGGATGCCTCTGGATGCTGTTTGAAAGCTTTTCAGAACCTGGCCCCAGCTACCATCCAAGGTGGGGACACACAGTCCTCTTCACCCAGCCCTGAGCAGCCAAACTGGCCTCTTGGCTTCTCCTTTGTGATGCTCCTTCCCCAGGCTTTGTCTTTATGCTGCTGTTCTCATTGTCAGGTGTGAGAAAATGGGTCATTGTCTCAATCAGGATATGTCAATCACACTCCTCCTGGCCTGTGTTTAGGACAAAGGTCTCAGATCCCCTCCTCCCCCTCTGGCTTACAAAATCACATGGTTCAAGGATCCCTGGTCTCAATAAGGTCTGCTCCTGAGTTATGCCTGAATAAGGAAGAGGGATGGGAATACTGCAATGTTAAGGGCTAAAATTCTAGCTAGTCGGTCTAAAATATCTGAGTGGTCGCCAATAAATTTTAAGCTTTAGCAAGAGTTAGACTTTTAAGCATTTATTAAGGAGAATAAGAATTTGGTAAAGAGAGAGAGAAAGGCCTACATTCATCCATCTGTTAAAGGGAGAGCACATTTCTAGCTCCGCTCTCCTCCACAGTCCCCAGGAAAAAGCCCCTAGTCAGAGTGCCAGGCTCCCCTCTTCTTCCTCTCACAAGCAAATGTGACACCAAAGAAAAGATTCCTGGTCTTGTCCTCAAAGACCTTCACTTCATGGTAGAGCTTTTCTACTGTAAGTCTCCAGCAGGTGGCGTCATTCCAATCATTACAGCATTCAGATTAGCTAGTTTTTGTGTGTAGATTGTAACCCTTGAGCAATCAGACCAAGACTGAAAAAGGGTAGGGTCCAGTCACCTTAGGGAGTAGGGTTTAAAACAGGGCCTGAG